>NW_022196427.1:540578-714165 GCF_008641045.1 Pistacia vera
TTTTTTTTTTTTTTTTGGCAAAAGAATTACTCATTTATCTTTTGCATTTAATGACTTATAACATTATTTCCCTTTTTGCCCTTAACAATTGTCTTTTAATTACTCCTTAATCCTTCATCATCTTTGTCTTGTCAAGCCAATAAAATATCATCATTCTTTTACTACTTTACCCCTAAGGCATGTGCATGGTAGTTAACTTAACACATAAAAAGGAAAAGACTATTTTACCCTTGGATATATTGGTGGGTTTTACATTTCTCCCCTTCTTATAGGAATTTCGTCCCCGAAATTAAACAAATAACTTTGGGTAGTGGTCTTTCATGTCTTGCTCCACTTCCCAAGTAGCTTCCTCAACCTTGTGATTTCTCCAAAGAACTTTAACGAGTGGAATACTTTTATTCCGGAGCTCTTTAATCTTTCTATCCAATATTTAGACTAGACGCTCCTTATAAATCAAATTCTCCTTGAGTTTTACTTCCTCAGCTCGTAATACATGAGAATGATCATTTATGTACTTGCGTAACAATGACACATGAAAAACATTATGCACTTGTTCCATGCTCGGTGGTAATGAAAGTCTGTAAGCTACTTTTCCGATCATTTCTAGTACTTCAAAAGAACCAATGTATCGTGGATCAAGCTTTCCTTTTCTACCAAATCTCATAACATGTTTGTATGGGGCAACCTTAACAAACACTTTGTCCCCTACTTGAAATTCCACTTCCTTTCTCTTCAAGTTTGCATAGCTCTTTTGGCGATCCTGGGCTTGTTTCATTCTCTCTCTAGTTAACCTGATATCTTCAATCATCTTTTGAGTCATCTCTAGTTCTAAGGCTTGAACCAAAGACTCCTTCTTTCCTACTTCATCCCAATACAAAGGTGATCTACACTTTCTCCCAAATAGAGCTTCATATGATGCCATCTGGATAGTAGCCTGATAACTGTTATTATAGGCAAATTCCATTAATGAAATTATATCACTCCAATTCACTTTATGATCCATACAACTAGCCCGTAACATATCTTCAATCACCTAATTGGTTCTCTCAGTTTAGCCATCTGTTTGGGGATGATAAGTCATACTAAAAGCTAGCCTTGTACCCAGCGCCATTTGTAACCCATGCCAGAAGGTTGAAACAAATCTTGAATCTCTATCTGACACTATTGTCTTGGGCACACCATTCAACCTCACAATTTCTTTTACATAAATTTGACCCAACTGATCTGAAGTAGTTGTATCCTTCACTGGTATGAAGTGCGCTGACTTAGTAAGTCTATCCACAATCACCCATAGTGCATTATACCCTTTTTGTACTCTTGGGAACAATAAAATCCATAGATATGTCTTCTCATTTCCATTCGGGAATACTAAGAGGCTGTAGTAATCCTGATGGTTGTTGGTGTTCAGCTTTAACCTACTGACAAATTAAACATTTAGCCACATAATCACTGATATCTTTCTTCATACCTGACCACCAGTAGTTTTTCTTTAAATCTTGGTACATCTTTACACTCCCAAGATGGGCTGTATAAAGTGTATTATGTGTTTCTCTAAGAATTTTACTCTTCAACTCTACATCTTGAGGAACACACAACCTATCTTGAAATTCCAAGATACCATTCACTACTCTAAAATTTGTCTCTTTGCCCTCATTTCCTTGCCTGTAGATTTCCTTGCAAGAATCATCCACTACTTGCTTTTCTTTGATCTCCTCCATTAAAGCAGATTTGATTTCCAATCTAGCACATCCTCCAATTACAACCTCAATTTTCTCCCTGAAAATTTCTTGTTACAACTTTTTTTGTATTGTGATCTAGAATAAAAGAACTTTCCGACTTAAGGCATCTGCTACTACATTAGCTTTCCCCGAATGGTACTTGATTTCATAGTCACAGTCATAGTCTTTGACTAACTCTAACCATATTCTCTACCTTATATTCAACTCTTTTTGAGTGAAGATATATTTTAAACTCTTGTGGTTTGTGTAAAAATTACTCTTGACACCATATAGGTAATGACGTCAGATTTTTAAGGCAAACACCACTGCTACCAATTCTAAATCATAGGTTCATAATCTTTCAGTTGTCTAAAGGCATAGGCTATTACCTTCTCATTCTGCATCAGTACTGCCCCAAGACCAATATGTGAAGCATCGGTATAAATGTCATAATCAACACCCTCCTCGGGCTAAGCTAAAATGGCAACTGTGGTCAATCTCCTCTTTAACTCCTGAAAACTCTGTTCACATAAATCTATCCACTTGAAAAGGAGTCTCATTCTTGGTAAGTGCAGTGAGTGGATGAGCAATTTTAGCAAACCCTTGCATAAATTTTCTGTAATACCCAGCCAAGCCTAAAAAACTCCTCACCTTCTTCACTGTTGTTAGCCTTTTCCATTCAAGTACTGCCTCTACCTTACTAGGATCCATTGATATGCCTTCCTTGAAAACCACATGACCAAGAAACATTACCAAATCCAACCAAAACTCACATTTGGAGAACTTGGCATACAATTGCTTCTCCCTTAATCTTTGCAAAACAAACCTCAAATATTCTTCATTTGTTTTAGAGTAGACCGGGATATCATCTATAGACACCACAATAAACTTATCTAGGCAGTCATGGAAACCCATATTCATCAAGTACATAAATACTGTTGGTGCATTGATCAAGCCAAAAGGCATCACAACAAATTCATAATGTTCATACCTAGTTCGGAAGGCAGTTTTCTGAATGTCATTCTTTGCAATTTTGACTTAATGGTAGCTCGACCTCAAATCAATTTTAGAGAACACTGAAGCACCTCTTAGCTGATCAAATAAGTCATTGATACGAGGTAATGGATATTTATTCTTCACTATCACCTTATTCAACTCTCGATAATCGATGCACATCCGAAGGGATCCATCCTTCTTCTTGACAAACAGAATTGGAGCACCCCATAGTGAATGACTCGGTCTGATAAAACCTTTATCTAATAACTCTTGAAGTTGCTTCTTTAACTCTTAGAGTTCTACTAGAGCCATTCTATACGGAGCTTTTGAAATTGGTGTGGTATCTGGATCCAACTCTATACAACATTCTACTTCCCTTTCTAGAGGCACACCTAGTAATTCATCTGGAAATACATCTGTAAATTCCCAAACTACGGGCACATCATACACACTAAGGCTTGGAGTCTTCGCCTTATTCACTACATGATCTATATACCCTATACACCCTTTTCTCAACATCTTCCTCGCTTTGATGACACTTATCATACCATTAAGTACGCGACCCTTTCTAAAATTAAACTTATCCCCATTATCTAAATTAAATCGAATCCTTTGCTTACGACAGTTTATCTCTACTCCATACCTACCTAGGAAATCCATGCCTAGGATAACATCAAAATCGAGCATATAAAAAATAATCAAGTCAACTTCTAACTCTCGTCCGTCAATAACTATTGTTTCCCCAGAAAGAACCTCACTAGTTACTACATTTTTCCCATCTGGCAACTCTATCTTCAAGACTGGTTCCACTTTATTAGACTTTAATCCTAATCTTTCAACAACTCCGTAGGAAATAAAGGAGTGGGTAGCTCCTGAGTCAATTAAAGCATATAACGGGACATAGTGGAAATATAATTGACCATTGACTGCTGATGGGTTGGCTTCTGCCTGGCTTTGGGAAACAGTAAATACTGTGGCATTAGCTCCTCCAATTGTCTAAGTTTCCAGGGGACGAGGATTTCGACAATCTCTTGCCAAATGGCCTGGTTGTTTGCACTTGAAACACACATTTTTCCCCATTAGACATTCCCCTTTATGCTACTTGCCACATTTCCGACAATAAGGGAGATTATTCTTCTTATGATGTTGCCTTTTACCCTTCTAATTCTTCTTATTTACTTGAGGCTGAAAGTTCTTGTTCTTACTGTCTTTGGCAAGGGAAAGGGCTTCATCACTACTCTTTTGTGGCTCTAAAAGAGGATTATTTGCTACAACCACTGGTTTGGACTGCTGAACAAATCTATTGACATACACTTCTGCCTGCAATGCTCGATTCAAGGCTTCACCATATGTTTGTGGAGGCTGAGCACCCGCCATAACATCTCGAGGTATAACCCATTTACAAATCTCTCCATTCTTGTCAGAGGAGTACCAACCATAACAGGAGCAAATCGAGCTAATGAGTTGAATAGAATAGAATACTCCTTAACTATCTTACTCCCTTGTGTAGATTCATAAACTCTTGAGTCTTAACAAAAAGCATATATGCTGTCATATACTCTGCATCAAACAACCTTTTAAAATCACCCCAAGTAAGAGTAGCAATATTGTGAGTCTGTTCCATTAATTCCCACCAAATTCTAGCATTACCCCGTAGCAAATAGGTGGCATATCAAATATTTTCCTGATCTGTCATTGTAAACAACGCCATTGCCCTTTCTACTGCTTTAATCCATTTCTCAGCTGCTGATAGATCAGTAGTGCCACTAAATTCAGGTGGCTGGTGCTTGCTTGGAAGTTGATAAATAGGTTCCAGTTATGCTTGAGAAGTTGTGGGTGTTGAGGAGTGATAATCCGAGGATTATACTATTTTATTTAGGCTTTTTGATCGGATTTTAGATACGTCTTAGTTCGTTTATGCCTAAATTGCTACTTAATTCTATATATTTTATGTTTCAGGTTGAAACGTGCATTTTTAGCAAATAATGAGCGAATTAGAGTTTCTGGACCCAGAAGTAAGCGAATCTCAGAATTTAGGAAAGTTCTGAAGCGGAGTGAAGCATTATGAAGCTTGTTTCAATGGGAAAGCAACGAAGATCAAAGATTTAAGCAAGGAAGCAAGCGGAGGGCAATTCTGTAAATTCAAAATTTTTCGAGAAGGTTCGCTAGGCACGAGATTCCACTTTAGCTCGTCGCTGCGGCGAAACTGTTTCTTCGTCGCGGCGAAGTCTGCGAAATTTTGTTTTCTCCAAAACGCATAGTTTTATTTTAGGAAATTTTTAGGTTTTTGGGCGAACTATTTAAGGGAAACTTTGCCATTTTGAGAGGGGCTCCTCTGGGTTCATCTTGATTCATCTTTGTTTGAGAATAGCTTTGATATTTTGGAAAGAAAGGGAGAAGATTTTGGGATTTAATCTTGCGGATTCTTCAACTAGGAGAGATCTCTGTTCTTTTCTCTTTGTCTCAATATGTTGATTGTTATGTTTATTGTCTTTCTAGCTATTTGTGTTAATTTAGTTATGAACTAATCCATTTTTTGTTAAGGTTTTAATGTAAATCGGATTTCTATGGATTAATCAATTGATTATTGTTGCTTTTGCATTCTATTGCATACATTGTGTGGTAATTCTAATTTTTATTGATTGTATTTGTTGAACATGATGAGATTGAGAAATGAATCATGTTAAGCTTCTTGGGTAATCACTATTTTAGTATTGAACGCTAGAGATAGGTTTGAGAATCAATGAAATCAATCTAGGATTCCATTAGCTTAATGAATTTGGAACTATTAATCTTCACATTGTTGGGTGCGGAAGTTTAATAGGGAAAAGTAGGAATTCATAGCCTGAGAAGGTATGTGTGACAACTTAGGGAATTTGATTTACAATCCGTGCATGTGAGTGTAGAAGTAGCATAATCCACAAAATTAATCCATACAGTCCGAATGAAGTCAAACCCTAACTGTTTGCTTACATTGATATTACTCTTGTGTTAAATCTTGCTTTCATAATTTAGTTGTTTTTACACTTAATAAATTTTGCTTTCAGTTAAGTTTAATCTCTCCCATAAATCCAAACAATTTTCGGTTTCTCCAACTTGAAAACAAATAGGAAATTCATTGCTTAGCAACCAATCCTCGTGGGAACGATACTCACTCATCACTTTATTACTTTGTGCGACTAGTGCACTTGCTATATTTGCATGTTGTAGTAACAACGCATCAAGTTTTTGGAGGGGTATGGTTGAAGAATCCGCAAGCTTAAATCCCAGAATCTTCTCCCTTCCTTTCCAAAATATCAAAGCTATTCTCAAACAAAGATGAATCAAGATGAACCTAGACGAGCCCCTCTCAAAATGGCAAAGTTTCCCTTAAATAGTTCGCCCAAAAACCTAAAACTTTCCTAAAATAAAACTATGCGTTTTGGAGAAAACAAAATTTCTCACTCATTTCCCAGCTGCTGATGGATCAGTAGTGCCACTGAATTCAAGTGGCTGGTGCTTGCTTGGGAGCTGATAAATAGGTTCCAGTTATGCTTGAGAAGTTGTGGATGTTGAGGAGCCAGGCCCTGCACCCTGATTTGGAGGTGGTACAATCGTATTCTGATTACCTAAAGCTTCCCTTATAGCCGCCTGGATCATATCTCCCATTGTGGCAACATCCAATCCTGTTGAAACATTTGGATTGGTACCTACAGCTGGAGTTAGATTCCGCTTACCTCGCATGGATCTAGTTTCTTGACTCATCCTGACACTTATAGAGTCAAAAGAAATGAACAAACTCCGTTAGTTCATCAACTTAAACTTAAACAAGTAATGGAAAAAAAAATACAACAGTTAACTTGCGAAGGCATGTCAATGTAGAATGAGGAACATACTAAAAACTTCACAAAATAACAATCTAGTTCCATAAAATAGAAAACAACTCTTAAGTACCAGAACCGTGCTCTGATACCAATTGTAACACATCCCTCCAGCCGGGTACCCTCTATGTATTCCATTAGGATGGAAAGTTAGAGAATTCACGCCTGGAAGGTTGTGTAGTTTAAAACGTAAATCTTGGTTACAAATATGTACTATATGAAAAATATGGTTTAAAGAAAACAACAACATCAATTGTTTAATAGCGGAAGCAAATATAAAATATCTCCCATCATTTATAAGCAAAACGTATTTATTATTTCATAAAACTTAGATTATAGACATTAAACTATATACATTAAATTCAAAGCAACATCATTTATATAACATCATAAGTTTAATTATAACAAAAGTTAACACGCATGCCCCCAAGCCTCATTTACTGCCGCTCGCCGTTACCACTTTAACCATTACCTGCATAACATGGAAACTAGGGAAATGAGTGCTAATTACTTAGTAAGGGTATCGATCATTTAACCTTATGTAACATTCTTAAACTTAGAAAGCGTCTTATTTACTTGTACATGAACCAAACATGAATAACATAAAAGTAATATAACATAGCATATTCAATCCATATCATATTGCATAATATAATTCATGTAATGCTTTCCTTTAATGTTCATGAATAATGCACATCAATGCCATGCATGTATAAATACATTTTTCTTTGAAAACATTTTTACTGTCTGCCGATCGGACTAAACTAAGGCATGGATTACAAAACCTTTGGCCAATGAGCTAACCTTAACTTATAACACAGTCCCCATGGTCATGCACGCTATGGACTATTCATTTCTTTTTGTCTAGACATGTGCATGAGTGAGCTTAAGTTCCCCATAACATGCCAACAGCTTCCATAGAATTTACTAATCATTTTCTTCACCAAAATGCATGTCTATGTACCTTGGAAACATTTTGCTCAAATTTGGGATCAAGTCTCCCCCTTTTTCATCATTAATATGCTTGACATGCTTCATTCTTTAAAAATATACACTTTCCATATATGAACATATCATTTCATCATGACCATTTTGTGAATGCATAACAAATTCTTAGAAACATATCATACTTAGGCTTGTTTATACATACACAAGCTCATACTTAGATAATACATAACATATTATACATAACCTCCATGGTCATTCATTACATCAAATATATATGTTCATACAATCATTAAATAATCACAAAGATCACTCATTCAAACATGCTTCAAAACCCTTTAAGCATCATTTCCACACTTGGAATCAATCATAGATTATTAGGCTAAAAATAAATTAAGAAATGGAAGCACTTTGAGGTAGGCATTCTGCACAGGTCAAATTCAAGAAGGCATATCTCGAGTTATACATTGGATTGATATGATCTTGGTCTTGTTTAAAATTAGAGAAATGGCTACAAACTTTTATGTAGGTGTCCTAGTTCGACAGGTAAGTGGCACAAAATCACTCAGAAGACCACGGATTTGATAGGACAACCATGGTAACATGCCATATTTAAGGTTTTCCATACCTATTTACCTCCACTTACACCCTAACCTGCCTAACCATTCTTCCCTATGGAAACATGTTAAATGATCAATAATAACCTCCCTTGTAATATGTTAAAAACTCATTCACAACTAATTCCATTGATTGTCATCAACTTCATTTTTTTTTTTTTTTTTTTTTTTTTTACAATTCACATATAAATCCATCAATTATAACATCAAACCAAGCTCAATTGCTATTGTGTGACAAGAATTAAGGTTCCCTAATACTAAACCTAGAAACCTAATTCTTATTTCATATTAAGGAGAGGTTTCCCTTACCATGTGTGAAGAAACCATACTCCTTTACAAATTTCCTCCTCCTTATCTCTAGTTGACGCTTTATCCTATCATAAATTATAAGAAAACTTTAATAACTTGAAATACATAATATTTATATAAGATAAGGAGTTGAAATTACCTCCTAATATCCTTAATAAAAGAAGAAATATAAGACACTTGAGAGACTGCAACTAAGAGACTTGAAATTTTAATGGAGGAAATAGAATTTATGGAGAAGTATGGAAGAAGATTATGGAATATTGTAGAAAGTTTGAAGAAGATAAAGCAAAGTGGTAGAAGACATGTGTTGGCCGACTCATACCAACTAAAATCAAGATTTTTTTATTTTTTATTTTTATTTTTTGCAAAAGAATTACTTATTTGTCTTTTGCATTTAATGACTTATAACATTATTTACCTTTTTGCCCTTAACAATTGTCTTTTAATTACTCTTTATTCCTTCATCATCTTTATCTTGTCAAGCCAACAAAATATCATCATTCTTTTACCACATTACTCCTAAAGCATGTGCATGGTAGTTAACTTAGCACATAAAAAGGAAAAGACTATTTTACCCTTGGACGTATTGGTGGGGTTTACAAGTGCCCTCATAGTGGGCCAGTTGAGGACCTATCTGAGGTGTCAATCGATCTAAATGAGTCGACCCGAGTATTGAGAATCGGGAGTAATCTCAACCCCCAGCTCGCCAAAAGCCTGACAAGCTTCCTCAAAGAATGTCGATGTTTTTGCATGGACTCATGCTGACATGATCGGGATCAGCCCGAATGTCATATGTCATGCACTCAACATTGACAGTGCAGTCAAGCCAGTTCGTCAAAAGAGAAGAGTCATGGACCCTGAGCACTATGCTACCTTGAAAACTGAGGTAGATAAGCTCTTTTTGAGTGGGTCCATTCGAGAAACGCTTTACCCGAGCTAGGTTGCCAATCCAGTCTTGGTAAAGAAGCCCAATGGCAAATGACGAACCTGTGTTGACTTCACTAACCTCAACAAAGCCTGTCCGAATGACAGTTTTCCCTTGCCAAGGATTGACTAGCTCATTGATGTCACCTCCAGGCACGAGCTGTTGAGTTTTATGGACGCCTACTCGGGATATGATCAGATCCTGATGTACGCACTGGACGAAGAGCATACCTTGTTTGTTATAGATCAAGGACTGTATTGTTACAAGGTCATACCCTTCAACCTAAAAAACACTGGGGCAACTTACTAGCGGCTGGTTAACCGTATGTTTTCTGAGCAGATCGAAAAGTCGATGGAAGTTTATATTGATGACATGCTAGTCAAGTCGCATGTCGTTTCAGATCACATAGCGCATCTCGCTAAGATGTTCGACGTGCTCCAAAGGTACAGGATGAAGCTCAATCCTCTTAAATGCTCCTTCGGAGTATCCTCAGGAAAGTTTCTAGTGTATATGGTTAACCAAAGGGGAATCGAAATCAACCCCGAGAAGATCTAGGCTCTCTTTGATATGAAAAGTCCGACCAACCGAAAACAGGTTCAGAGCCTAAATGGGAGAATAGCGGCTCTCAATCGTTTCATATTGAGAGAAACAGATCGTTGCTTGCCATTTTTTAATATACTCAGGGCTAACAAGAAGTTCGAGTGGACTCCAGAATGCGAGCAGGCTTTTCAGAGCATAAAAGAACAACTCGGAAAGCCACCTCTCCTGTCCAAGCCTCTGCCCAAGGAAATTCTACTCCTGTACCTATCCATCTTTCAGCATGCGGTCAGTGTAGCTCTCATTCGAGAAGAGAGAAGAGTTTAATGGCTAGTGTATTATGCGAGCAAGCGACTATTGGACGCCGAGATGCGGTATCCAGAAATGGAGTGATTAGCTTATGCCCTGTTGATCGCCTCTAAGAAGCTGCGACCCTATTTCTATGCCCACACAATCCATGTTCTGACCAACTACCCGCTCAGGCAAGTTCTTCAGAAGCCGGAAGCTTCGAGTAAGTTACTCAAATGGGCAATGGAATTGAGTCAGTTCGATCTGCATTACAGATCGAAAGCAACCATCAAAGGGCAGGCTGTTGCCGATTTCATTTCAAAATTCTCGTACCAGCCAAATCAGGAATCCGAGCAGCAAGCCAATGAAGTCATCCAAGAAACCATTCAGAACTTATCGACTTGGAGCCTCTATGTTGATGGTTCCTTGAACAAGAAAAGAGCCAAGGCAGGTCTCCTCCTCCTCAGTTCCGAAGGGCCTCGCATCTATGGGATTCTTAGATTTGGATTCCAAGCTAGGAACAATGAGGCCGAATATGAAGCGCTGCTCGCTGGTCTACGATTAACGAGAGAAATGGGATCGAACGCGATTAGTATTCACAATGATTCGTAGCTGGTTGTTAATCAGATCTTAGGAGAATATCAAGCTAAGGAAGAGAACATGATCAGTTATCTGAAGAAAGCTAAGGTCGCACTCGAGCCTTTCAAGTACTTCACTACCAAGCAAATCCCGAGAGACAGTAACTCTGTGGCAGACGCCTTGGCAAGAATAGCCTCATCGTTAGACTCAGATGTGCCGAAAAGTATTCTAGTTCGATACATAAAGATTCCTAGTATCAGCTCATTCGAGCAAATCGTAGCTACGACAGAATCAATCTCCTAAATGACTCCAATCATTCAGTATCTCCGAGATGGGACTCTGCCCAGTGACAAGACTGAGGCAAAAATCCTGCGCACCAGAGCTACTCGTTACACGCTTGCCTCAGATCAGTCATACAAGCGATGGTTTAGCGCCCCTCTCCTCCGATGTGTAACCAACGAAGAAGCAGACTATATTATAAGAGAGATACATAAAGGGATTTGCGGTAATCACACCGTCACATGATCCCTCGCTAATAAAATTGTCTGCCAAGGGTACTATTGGCCTCAACTTCAAGAAGACACTTTCAATTTTGTGAAAAAGTGTGACAAGTGCTAGCGGTTCACGAACATCCCGCAAGCTTCTTCTCACCAACTGATGACAATGACCAGCCCCTGGCCATTCTTTATGTGGGAAATTGACCTTATTGGGCCCATGCCAGTCAGAAAGGGAGGCGTCAAGTATGTTGTAGTCGTGGTAGATTACTTCACCAAATGGCCAAAGCTGAGCCCTTGGCCGCGATCACTACCAAGAAGCTCAAAAACTTTGTCTTCAAGAATATAATATGCCACTACGATCTCATACACTCATCTCTGATAATGGAAAGCTATTCGACAATGAGGAATTCAAGTAGTTTTGCGATGAGCTGGGGATCCATAAAAAGTTTACCTCGGTCACAAGACCGCAAGCCAATGGTCAAGTTGAAGCTGTCAACAAAACCATCAAACACACACTGAAGACCAAGCTTGGCTTTGCCAAGGGCAATTGGGTCGATGACCTCCCAAAAGTTCTATGGGCATATAGAACAACTCCGAGAACCTCTACTTCAGAAACGCCTTTCTCACTAGCATATGGATGCGAGGCTATGATCCTAGTGGAAGTAGGGACTGGTTCACTCCGAAGAGACCTATTTACTGAAATAGACAATGAAGCACTTCTATGTGCGAGTTTGGACCTAATTGAAGAACACTGCGACAACGCTCGGTTAAGGATAACATCCTACTAGCAGCGTGCAAAAAGGTTTTTCGACTTTAAGGTCAAGAGAAAAAACTTTTAGGTCGACGACCTAGTTCTGAAAGAAGTCCTTCTCGGTACAAGGGAACCAAGTGTGGGGGTACTGGGACCTAACTAGGAAGGTCCATGCCACATCGCTAAGGTAATACGACCTGGAACATATCACCTCAAGAGGACGGTTCCGAAGTACCGCGAGCTTAGAATGCTGAGCATCTTCACTCCTATTACCAGTAATTTCGAACTCGCTCTTAATTTTCCGTTTCTTTTACCCGTAAAGTTTTCCTTGTAACCTTTATGAATAAGATCGTTCTACTTTATCTTGAACAAATATTTGTGTCATGCATGATCGTATTCGTTACAATATTTTACAAGTTTCCTAACCAGATATGTAACATTAGTCTTGTGAAGTGCTCGAATCATAGAAGTGCTATCACAAATGGCCGAAAATAGTCATTTCATATATATGTGATTCGAATAAGTATAGTGGGCAGTAGAATAATAATAAAAAGAAAGAGGAAGAATCAAAAGAAAAGTTGTGTAGAAGCAGAAAGAGCGATCACTAGTCCTCGCCTCCAGGCTCTACTAGCGCGACCTCTGTATCCCCTGGATGGTCGTTGACCATCCGATCAGCTGCTGGGTTGTCGGGGACGTATGCCTCTGGTTGGTCATCCTCTGAAGGAGGCTCTTGTCTCTCTTCCACCTCAGCATCATCAGCCTGGGCCATGGAAGCAGGGATGTCCTGATATTCAATAGGGAGGTCGGAGAGGTCCATCCCCGAATTCCTTGGTCGCAAGCTGTAGATCGCCGATATTGCCCAATCAGCGACCTTCCTCTCAAGTTCAAGATTTTGTCATTTCATCTGATCAGTTAATGAAGCGACCTGCCCTTGGGATAGCTCGAGGCCTATTTCCAGAGCTCTCTTCTGCTTCTCAGAATGTTCCCACAATCGAGCTTTGTCTTCCTCCGCCTTCATGGCACGCTCAGAGTTTACCTTCAGCTCCTTCTCTTTCTTGCCACACTCTTTGGTGAGTCTGGCCATTGTCCTTTGGAGCTCTTTGTTCCCCTCGTCTCTCCTCTCGAGCTCAGCCTTCTGGAAGCCCACTGTGCAAAGGGCAAAATTTCTCTCTACCAAATATTGGTTCGCCTAAATATGGATCGCCTTTGCCTCTGCGTCTACAGTTGTGAAGTCTTCCTTCAGCTTGGTATTCTCTTCCCTCGGCTCATGGAACCCTCCAGTAAAGTTCAGATCGATCTTTTGTTGGGCCATATGCAAGGTGAGCAAAGACTGCATAAGAAAAGAAACAAGAGTTAACTTCCATTTCCCTGAGAATCATAAAAATTAGAAAATTCTCAACAAGAACGAGTTGTCTTACCCAACTTTGCAGCTGAAGCGCAGTGGCCACTAGGTTCGCGGGTCGGAAAGCCATGAACTCCTCAAAGGTCATACCTAATTGGCACTCCAATAGGGTATACACCACCGGTTGCAGATGCTTCGAGAGTTGCCCCATGAAATCTAACACAGGCGTGTCTAACCCCAAAGGAATTGGTATCTTATTGACCCGTTGTTTGCCCGCTCTCTTTTGGGCAACTGCGACGTCCCCTACTCCTCTGCGCGAGCTCTCGGGGGCTGCAAAGGTGTTTGGCATGCTCCTCGAAGGCACTCCCGAGTGAAAAACCTGGTAAGTTTGCGATCCCCCTGACTGCATCCCTAAGCCCTACAGCTCAGACTCTGATTCCTCAGCCATCAACTACTTTCTTTTCTTAGTTTTTTGGACCATGGTTTTCTGCTTAGCGGCGAGAGCAGCCGCGAGCCGAGAAGCTTCCCTATATCGCTCTGTGGGTGTTCACACACCAATCTGTATCCCTCCTATGGGGATATCACCAAGGATCGCTTCGGCTAGTTCAGTTGGGGCGACCCGAGGAAATACAAACCCCCTAGTCCTCATCGTCGACCTTGGAACCCTAGGTGGCATGGTCGCTGTGCGCTATGAAGGCATGTTAGCGAAAAGGTCACCATAAACAAAAGAAAGAGGTTCTAAGTATAAGGATACTTACAGGCTAAGGGTTCCAAAGATGCTTTCGGATTGAAAAAATCGTATTTTCTTAGGTTGGCGTAGTCATAAGCAGTCTCGTGTTGCGAGCCTGCTCGGGTAAAGGACCAAAGGTTTCAGTTGGGTTAAAATTTTTCAGAGCCGTCAATTTGGTCGTCTTATTTCCTGCAAAGAGACAAAAAAGTTTGTTAAAAACAAGAGCTAAAGAAAAAGGAACAGTTCGCAAATTGAAGGAAAGGAAAACCTACTCGGCTCCCTAAATTGGCAAACGCCATCATACTCAAAAAAAAAAAAAATTGGTCTCATAAGCCCCGACGTTACTGGGGTAACCAAATATTCCTCCCTCGATCATAGATCGCTTCGAGAAGTAAAAAGAGTCTTTATCCTTGCTATTCTTCAGATAGTAAGTGCATGCGAGCTCCAACGTTGTCAACTTGCCAAGGCCATTTTCGCCACATGCAATATACATAGCAACAGCTATCATATATGCATTAGAAGTCAATTGTAATGGCGTGACCTCGAAGTGCTCAAGAATCAATCTAATGAAAGGATGAAAAGGTATCAACGCCCCGCATTTAAAGATCGCCTCAAAGATCGTTGCCATTCCCTCTAGAAGATTCCAAGCTGTATTGTAATGCCCAACATGGAGGTACATGATTTAAATTATGTTTTATAGCCCTTAGTTAATTTTTGTTAGAATTATTTTAAAAGAATATGAAGAAAATGCCTTAAACTTGCATTAAGGGTAAAATGGTCTTTTCACTCAAAATTATTTGAAAAGGTGGGAAGTGAAAAGAGATAAAATTTCATAGAGAATGCATTAAAAATGAGGGCATTATGGTAATTGACTAAGGGACATAGATGGAATTTCTAAGAAAGAGTAAGGGCAAAATGGGAAAGTGTGTTTATAAACTAAAGTTTTTTTTGGATAAGGTAAGTATGTATAAAAGACAAAAAAATACAAATACGAGGGGCATACCCCAAGAGGATGACTGATAACTATCAGTCAAGAACACGTGGGAAAACCCACAAAGTCATGAGCAGCAAAAGAGAGCACGCAGGCTCCCCACAAAGCAAAAGATGCCATAAAAAAACCACAAACCGGCATAAGGAGCACGCAGGCTCACCACAAACACAAAGCCACAGACCGGCAAAAAAGAGCACGCAGGCTCACCACAAACACAAAGTCACAAACCGACACAAAAGAGCAGGCAGGTCCCGTACAAAGCTAGTCAGGAAGATGCCATATCACACGAAGCTGAGGCGGGATCTCGTATCTAGGTGCTAGACCCAAAAGCTTGAGCCGAACTAGATCACAAATAGCTAAGACAATATCTCTGCGGGAGCTACAATGCTGACGAAACACGCGATTATTCCTTTCAAACCAAAGAAAAAACTGTGGCTGAAAGGACTACCGGGAAAGAAGGTGACTGAAGTCACCTTTTCGTCGAAGATGCAAACTAGCCCACTGAAGCATAGGGAGCCAGAGAGTAGGCCATGTAGAAAGCGTCCTGGTAATGACCTCCTGCCAAACATAACTGGAAAAATCACATCTGAAAAACAAATTCATGGTCTCTGTAGCTGATCTGCACAAAACACATCGGAGACGTAATGACACCATGAGAGCTGAGCCGATCCATGGTGTGAAGCCGACCAAGAGAAGCGAGCCAGAGAATGAAAGAGTGACGTGGAATATGCCCGATACCACAGGAATGATGAATCGAGTTCACATCTCGTTTGTCTCGCAACACACTTCCAGGCTGAATCAATAGAGAACCGCCAGATGGATGGCCCTTCCACACAATATGGCAGGCTGACTCCTGAAGGCTGCACTGTAATAGAGTCCCAGATATGCTGAATCGGAACTGCCCGAAGGAAAATCCCACAAACCATCCCGAATAATGTCTGAAACCCGGCATCCCACTCAACCCAGTAGAAGTCAAGGTCCTGAAAGGAAGCAAGTCACACAGAGGACCCTGCGGAAGCCAGTGATCTCGCCATAACATGGTGTCCCTACCATCTCCAATCACTCACAATAAGACTCCGGCACCAAACCCTACTGAGTAAAATCTTCCTCCAAGCCCATGAAGCCCCAGAAGTAACTCGGATATGCCAAAGACCGACCACGGAGGAGAACATGGGCCCATGAGACATATAGAAGATCTATCAGTAATAGCCTCCAAACATGTTTGAGAATAGCGGCCCTGTTCCAATCTTGGATCCTCTTATCCCCAGGCCACCCTCCGTCAATGGATAGCAAACAAAGACCATGCAACCTTAGCCCCAGAATGGGACAGAGAAGTACCTTTCCAAAGAAATGAGGCCAAAATACTCTCAATCCGTCTAACTGTAGCTGCCGGCAAAAGAAACATGGAGGACCAATAAACCTGTATGGAGAAAAGTACCGACTTATCAACTGTAGTCGGCCTCATAGGTCAAAGATGCCGACGTCCATAGCCTAATCCGAGAGAGAATGCGCTCCAACAGAGGCCTACAATACGAGTGTCGAAGGCGGGTAGAGATTAGAGGAACCCCTAGATATCTTACTGGTACTGGCCCAACTGGAAACCCATGATAGACTGTAACCCAATCTGCTCCTCATCTGTAACTCCAGAAAGAACAACTGGCTCTTCTCTGCATTAGTCACTAATCCAGAAACCTGAGCAAAATAATCCAGGCGATTTGATCAAGCTAACAGAGGAAGCATCTGCTCTACAAAACACCTCAAATCATCTGCAAAACACAAATGAGTAATAGCTGCCTGCCTACATCTCCAATGATACTGAAAACCGCTGTGAGAGGTTTCCAAAAATACAGCTAACCCTCCATAGCCAACACAAAAAGGTAAGGAAAGAGGGTCCCCCTGCCGCACACCGCGGGAGGACTTAAAAAATCCTGAAGCTCTCCGTTCAGGGCAACAGAGAATACGGTGTAGAGATACATGTCATGATCCACCCACCATACGCTCAGGAAACCCCACAGTACGCAATCCCAAAAGGATGACCCCAACTCACAGTATCAAAAGCTTTTCGAATATCAACTTTAAGGGCACATCGAGGTGAAGAACCCCCAAGATGAAATTCCGCAAAAGCTCCTGAGTCAGCAAAATATTATCAGAAATCCTTCGACCCGGGACAAAAGCTGACTGGAAACCCCAATAATATCCGGAAGCACAACTTTAACCGATTCACAATCACCTTAGTAAGCACTTGTAAAGTACATTACAACAAGATATCGGCCTAAAGTCTGTCATACGACTCGGGCTCTCCACCTTAGGAACCACCTTATAACTAAAGTGTTAAGGGTTTGAAACCCTTATTTTCCTCATTCCACTGCCACACTCCTCCCCCATTTTCTCTCAAATTTTCATTCAATCATCCAAGGATTTTGAGACTTTTGGTGGTTTTTCATAGGGTTTTGATTTAGCTTCAAGAGGTAAGGATTCTAGCTCTTATCTATGTTTTATTTGTGTAAAGTTGAGTTCTTATGAAGTTTATGCTTAGGTTAAGAGAAGATTTGAATCCAACAAGAGTAGAGAGCTTAGAGAGACTACTCAGCATAAGGTAAGTAAATTCACTCAAAAATCTAATTGTTAAAGTTTAAGAAAATCAAGTGAGTAGAGATTTCTTTAAATATGCTATTTTATGATTTTGAAATTGAGAATTGAGATAGATGGATGATTAGTTATGCTTGTTGTTAGATATACTTGAATATGAGGAGTGTATGTGATGTTTGATGATGGGTTGAATTGGAAGAATTGGAGAAACTTTTGGAGTGTTTTTGCCGTGTAGTTATGGTGATGTTACAAGAGGTTTTTCTCTCAATTTGGATTATTTGAAACAAATAGAATGATAATTACATTAGGTTTGTTTATGCACAAGTATTGTTTGATGAAATGCCTAAGAGAAGTTGAGTTGAATAGAACCCTTAATTTTATGCAACATTGCATATGTGCATTTCATAAGTGCATTTAAGTAAGAAATTTTAAGCATGAGCCATCCATATGCATATAATTGTGTATGTGTAGAAACTTAAGAAAGAATAATAAAGAATAAAAAGAAAGAAAGAAAAAAAAACATTCTAAGAATAAAGAGAAAGAAAGAATAAGCATTAAAGAATTAAGAAAGAAAAGTGTTAAAGAAGAGAAAAAATAGGTTGGTGTGTGGAACCGTGAGTGTTAAGAAGAAATTCCCACATACACGTCACCTTAATTGAGTGGCATAAAAGGAAGAAATTGTACGACTCGTAGAGTATGTGGATGAGGGTTGCACAAGAAGTTCATATATGCACGTTACCTTAATTGAGTGGCCTACGAAGAAGAAGAATTTGTACGGTCCGCAAGAGTGCATGTAGATAGATTGTACTCACTCACACGGCCAGGTTCCGAATCCATACATCAACCGAGTCCGATCAGCAAAGAATAAGAAAAGAAATGAAAACAAAGAATGAGAAAGCTTGAACAGCAAGAAAGAAAAGAAAAGAAGAAAGAAAAGAGAAGCTTGGGCAAGCAAGACAAGAAGAGAAAAGAAAAGCATAGAAGAAAAGAAAAGAATAGAGAATAGACATAAATCTAAAGAAGAAATAAAATGCATTTTTATGCATTATTGCATATGCATTTCATTTATGCATATTCCCATGAATTTTATTATGGTTAGAAAGAATAGAAGAGTAGCAAGAAGAGAAAGAATAGAAAGAGTAAGAAAGAAAGAAACAGAGAGAATTAGAAAGAAAGAAAAGAATAGTGAGAATTAGAAACAGAGAAAGAAAGAAGAAGAGAATTAAGTAAGGAAAGAATCAAAGAAGAAGGAAAGTTAAGGGATTTACTTACTGAGCATTTTTATGCTTACCCTGTTGTTTTTTCATGTTTTTGTAGGAAATAGGTGAGCAGCGGTCGGAAGGACGTCGACAAGCAGAGAGAATTGGCATTACTGTCCACCATTGCTAAGTTTTTGTACTTTTTATTTTGATATATGTAAAGAATTATATTTTGTATGTAAAGAAAAATTTGGGCCCAACTATTTTCATATGCTAATTATGTATGGTTTCATAGTATATGTTATAAAATATACTATTAGAAAGAAGTCATTACATGTATATGTCCTATGTTGGTAGACATCCACGCTAAGCGCGTACTAGTCCACTGCTTTCTATATCTCATCCTAGGTGGCCACTGATAAGGTCTCTTGCACGAGACATACTAGGGCGTCCGGTGCCTGTGAGCTCGTCCCCTCGGCTGCTCTGGTTGTTAAGGTATCTATTGCTCCTAAAGTCTGAAAAAGGGGCAACATGCAGAGATAACTCAGTCTTCATACAATGTTCTGTACGATGACGTGGAAGGGAAAAAGAAACCCTAACGTACCTTCCTTAACCCCTAGAAATTCGTGCCCTAAGTTCTCACTCTTTATAAAGAAAAAAGCTCTCTTCTCACCATTGTCTGGAAATACGCACCATAAAAGATTGTCTGATAGTTCATACCCACCATTACCACAAAAGTCAAGCAATTAATAAAATAATAGAAGAAAACGAAGGAGAAATCGTCCTTACCTCTTGGCTGTTGGGAATGAACTTCCTGTCATAACAAAGAGTACGCATCAATTGGAAGAAAGGCGAATTGGTTTTGCGAGAGTTTTGTTTTCTCTTTGAAAATATGAGTTCTGTGACAAAACTTGAGGCGAACCCGGGGTTTTATAGGGGGAAAAACAACAATTGGTTTCCCTAAGCAAACAATGCTTGGGCGGGATACGTTTCTCGCCATTGATTATGACCACGTGTCGTTAATCCACGAGAAAAAGTAACCTCCACGCTTCGTTATGCCAATCGACACTTCCCTCTATTGGAGCAACCAAACATCGGTGTGGTTACCTCCTCCACATTAAATGCACCCTCATCCACATTTAATGCTCTGAAAGAGAATGTTGTTTTAGCATGGCTTTAATTTAATGCGCAGTCTAGCACTTATTGCGCAACAGACACGTCTGTCAAAATAAAGATTATTTTATTGACTAGACTAGCTGTCAAGTGCAACGGATAACATCTGAAGAGGTCGTTCAAGTAAAACACTCTTCGCCGTGTATCGGTTTAGGGATGATGTGATTCCTTGCTTTCGGTAAAAATGTGTTAAGTATTGTCAGGTCGCAAGCTGCGAATGAGATTCTAAGCATGTCAGTACGGCATTGAGTAGGATCTGACCCAAGTCACTGAACCTGTGGGAGAAGGCCGCCTTAGGTCGCTTGTGCTATTCTTAGAGACCTATGTTGTGACCTCCTTATGGCTCGATCAGCTCGATCAAGCATCATTCAAGACAAGTCAAGTCGCGACATAATCATGAAGTTCTCAAGGTTTAATCCTTAAACTTTAAAAATTGGGGGGCTTCTATTATGCCTAAAAAGTCAGGGCTGACGTGGGCTCTCGTTAGCAAGGGCCAATCAGAATTCAGGAAGGCTTTGTGTCGTCTGGAAGTTGCCACGTCGCGCAATGACGAAAGGGGTATGGTTCTCGTCAGTGCAACAGATGAATGTCAGGCTTGCGAGTGGCTAGGAATCGTCCACCTGCCCAAGCCCTACGCGATTTAAGGATGTCTCTTGTGCAAACAACCAATGGGAAGTGGGTAAGGAATTGTACCACACCTGTCAGACTGCAGACTCGTGATTATTACCTTGAATCCTCCAACTATAAATAGAAGGCTCCTCTCTCATTTACGGGATTGACTTATCTTTAGTCTTAAACAGCATACATTCTCTCTTTCTCTCTCTATATTCTCTCTAGATTGTAATTTAGCTCGCTGCACGCAACCTGACTGTAATCATCTATTAATACAACTACAGTGGACGTAGGATTCGCTTTTGAGCATCCGAACTACTTTAAAAACCGTCTTTTATTTATTCTCTCGCTACATATTTCCATACCACGTATAATTTCTAAGTCCGTTTAGCAATTTACACGTGTGAATCGTTGGTGTCAAAATCAAGCATCAACAAAATTTATAATCTTTTGTCATACTACAAAAACATATACGTATTTTTTACGCTTAATCTGTTTCTATTCTAGTGGTTTTGGCTATGAATAATCTTATAATGTATTTAAAATGTTTGTTTCAATGTCGAATAAGATAAAATGAGAATAAGAAAAATATCAAAAATCAAATTATTTGATAAAATTAGGCTTTGGCATAAGTTAGTTGATAATTAATATGTCAATTTTATTTGTTCTGAATATCTAGAGAAAAATATATATATAATTCTACTTATTAGCTCCAAAATAACCTAAATTTTTTCATTTTATTTCCATGCTAAAACATTCATTTGTTACAAATTTTAATACTCTTGGAAAGAAATTGTTCATTTCATACAACACTGATATAATTTTACTAATGAAATTAATTGATACCTTCAGTTCATAACTGGGCTTTCTTCTGTATCACCTGCTGGGCTTTTTCAAAGACTTTATTATCTAAGTGGACCTTCTTCTTTTATCTCGTTTCATGATTTTCTATGTTAAATCTAAGAGGGAGAAAAAAAAAAAAAAAAAAAAAAAAAGAACGATCATAATTAAAATTTAATATATAGCTTTATATATAGGATATGCATTCAGATGATACAGCATGCTTGTTCCATCCAAAGTTAAATTTCCAAATATAAGAAGTTCTTGTTCAAATTGTTGTTCAAGAATAATAATTTTATTTAAGTAATCTTTGAAGTGTATTTTTCACATTTGCATGACACTTACCAAGGTAACAAATGAAATTTATAACTGAAATACAGTGTGATTTCTTTCTTAACTTCACCAAAGGAAAAATGAGAACTCCATAAATGAATTAATTTAATTTTTATCTTTTTTATAAGCAAAACATGAAGGAGAGTTTAATTAAGTGATCCCCATAAAAACTTCAAAATTAATATAATCAAGTTTTTGCATAGCAAAACCCATCCTCTCAATCATGATAAATTAATTCTGAATCCAAGTGTTGTATAATGCTTATCAATATTGCTGATATAGTTGGTTCTCCATAAAACATAATTTGAGATTCATATTGGAAAGTTATTACAATAATTCGAAGGTATCAATACCAAAAAATAAGTAACTCTTAAGATGCTAGAAGCTATATAATCAAGTATGGTGAATTTATGGTTATCTAAAACAAATTTAATTGACAACCTCAACCCAATTGAGATGAATAAAGAGAAGTGAACAACATTTCAAAATATTGAACAACAAGTTTATAATAAAATAATGAAATTAAACACATAATATTGGATCGGTATAAGTTACATGTTATATGTATTCAATAATAAGAAAATTAAATTTAGGTCTAAATATCTAAAAAGAAAACAGTGAATTTCTAACTATAAAAAACAATATAAACGTGAATCAGTCTATGAAAAGGAAAACTTATAAAATAATGAAATTTAACATATAACATTGGATCGGTATAAGTTACGTGTATACTGTAATAAGAAAATTAAATTTATCTTTAGGCATCAAAAAAGAAAGAATTAGGGTTTCAAGATGGCATGTGGGCTTTGCCAGTTTCTAGGAACTTAGGTACATAATCCATACTTATCTGTACTTTGAAACAACATAACAACCCAAAATCACAATCAAATTACACATAAACAACTCCATCCAACACATGGCTTCCCTCTTTCTCCATATTTTATTTTCTTTCGAAACAAACAAACAAATCCCTGTAAGAGCAATGTAATCAACCTCAAGATTCTTGTCTCTTCCCTCCCCTTAATTCTCAATACAAATTTGTCCCGAGTAATGTCGCATCCATGTGACAAAACCTATACAAAGCTTATAACTTCATTAAACAAATCATTTAAAAAAAATAGTCGGTGTCAGGGGAAAGCGCGTGCGTGTCATTCTTCGAGCTGGCAAGTAATATATATTTCTTCAAAAATAAAGAAATGTATAAACAAAAAAGAAAGTGTGAAGGCCAATCTGGTAAGATTCGTTTGCTTTCCACTTCATCGTTTGTATGAAATGCGAAATGGGGATTAAAAAATGATGAATGATTTTAAAAGCAATAATTAAGGGATTAAATAAAAAAAGAACGTGGGATGAGAAGAAATCGTTGTAAAATGAAGTATTGGATCAAGAGAAGATAAGGTTAGGGTTTGGCCCAAAAATAGAGAGATTCCTTTACCTTATTATTATTTGTTTTTATTGGTTGAGAAGTCATACTCCGAATCTGATGCATTGAATGTGGGAAACTGAAGTGGATGCAACAGATTTTGTTTAATAAAAGAATCACACACTGCCTTATTTCAGAATCTTCTTCTAAATGCTGTTCTTTACTTTTTCCATCTATAATTATTCATTTCAGGTTTATTTTAGATTTAAAAAAAAAAAATTATTATATTGGATGGTATGAATATCGGATATATTTAGATTGTTGAATAAGAATGTAAAAAACTATTTTGTTTTTACATATCAAAAATGTTTTCTAAAAGCAAAATACTTGTTTTCCGAGTTCTTGGAGAGAAACCAAGAACAATTATTCATGTGGGTGTTTTTCCAAAAAGGAATCTCAATTGTTTATTTTAGAGGAAATTATTGTGTTTTAATTTATATTTTTTTCATTTATAATTATTAATTTCAGGTTTACCTTAAATATCAAAAAAATTATTATGTTGAATTATCTGGATATCAGGTATATTTAGATTGTTGAATAAGAATGAACAGCTAAGCTAAAGAAAATACTACGTTTGTTTATACGTATTCGGTAATCATCATACAAAAAGAAAATGTTTTGGAAAAGCAAAATAGTTGTTTTTTGAGTTCCCGGTGAGAAACCAAGAACACTATTTGTCATGGTTTGGTGTATTTCCAAAAAGAAATCTCAATTGTTTATTTAGAGGAAATTATTGTGATTTAATTAATTTATATTTTGAAGTATTATAACAACTCAAATATGTACTTTTTTTTTCATAAAAAAATCTAAAAATTATTGTGATTTAATTTAAATTATTTCTTGCCTAACTCAAGTTGCACAAATTTGATTGGATGGTTTAAGAAATTTTAAAATTATGATTAAACAATTTCTTGGCAGCCAACAAGCACGTATTTAGCCTGTGAGTGGCTCCATTAAAGCTGGTCTCTCATTAATATAATTAATGATCATATTAAACTAATTTTCCGTTTTAGATAAGCCACTATTGTATTATCAACAATTCAAAAATATTTTAATATTTAAGATTCTCACATTACATCTAATTAGGTAAAATCACAATCAAAACACAGATTGTCAAGTATTGTTGGGGTATGATTATGATAAAAAATAAAAAAATTCAGAAATGTGTTATTTGATAGCAATTTTTAGAGACATATTTACTATGCATTCTGATAATAAATATTTCAACTATTTCTCACCCTATCTCCCCTTAAAAAAGATAAACGACGTGAGGTAACAAAAAATTAGGAAAATGATTGTTGGCAAGGATGTAATAGCACCCATGACTTATCTGAATTGTGTCATATCACTATTCCGATATCAATCAATTTTAAGTTAAGATAATAAAATTTGATCTTATCTGAATCGTGTCAATATTAAGAAATGATTTTTTAGGGACTATCAATGTCCTATTGAGACAAGCAAAATTTAAACTTTATTGCAGCTAACTACTACTCAATATGAATATTAGTTGTCCATTTGAAAAAGAAGTCGGATGACATTGATGGACCAAAAAAAAAAAAAAAGAAACAATTAGATGACTTTCTTAGATTTTGCACTAGTGAAAATGAAATAGGCTTATGAATCTTCGTATTATGAGATCACTAATTTATTTGATTGATAAGTAGGTTCATATCATAATCAAAAGTTGTTTTCTCATGTTACTCTAATCAATCTATAGATTTTATTTAATTACCTTAAACACAAGCCATATGATTATGTATACACTAACGTTGAGTCAATTGCTAATTTAATCATCCACTTAAAGTAGTAATTAAGGCCCTCGAGGAATCCCAAGTAATGAAGTAATTATCTTAGTCAAGTCAACTCACAAAGTGACCATTAGATCTTTCCCACTTGGATCAAAATCACTTTCAACGACTGGGTTTGTGACAAGTGTCAGTTTAATGCGGAAGGAACCCCACAAATTATTGTATGTCTTATGTATCAAAAGATTACGAATAAATAAGAAGATGTATTGATGAATCCACAGATCATGACAGCACTTAAATATGCCAACAACTGGCTAAATATTAAAGCTAAAAAAAATTGGAAGAAAACTAAAGACATTGGTGGGTCATAGAACAAAGAGAATCATTTTTATATCTAGTTGATTAATTATTTTTATATTTTGTTTGTGAACTTTGATAATATCTACAAAGATCTGTCATTTTATTGGCTTATTCGATTTAGGAGTTTGGTATAGTTTGTTTGGTTTTATTCATTTTGTTGGGTTTATTTTGCTTATAAAAATATTTTCTTCTTCTTCTTCTTCTTCTTTTTTTCTAATATTAAGATCTCTTTTTAATTTTTATGCCTGACTTAAGAAACAAAAATATAAATTATTAAAATGATGTTATTTACATATGGGTGTTAAAAAAAAAAAAAAAAAAAACGTTTAATTTGTTATTAAAACCAAATATCTAATAGCTTTCTGATAAAAAAAACTCTATTTCTATAAGTTTTACAAAGATGTACCATTTAATTAAAACCATTTAATTAAAAACTCTATTTCTATAAGTTTTAAATTAAAACCATTTAATTTTGTTTTGGTTCATGCTTTGTGTATAACGTTTCATTCCAAGTTTTGAAGACTATTTTAACCAATTTTAAAATGTGTTTTAGGTGTTGACAAAGAATGAACTCTATATCTTAAACATAAAACCCTAAACCGTAAACATTAAACACAAAAGCAAAATCTTGAAGTCTTTTAGAAGTTTTGATAATCTATATAATAGAACTCATTTCTTAATATTAGAAAAACCAAAGAAAAACACCATGACAAAGTAAGAGGTCTAAATTGGAATCTTGCGAGGGAGAAAGAAGGAGGAGAAGATGAGGATAAATTAAATGATGATTGAAGACAAAAGAAAGAGAAAAAAAAAAGGGGGTCCATATTCTTACAGGTTGTGCCTTGAAGAGGCTACAAAGCGTGCTACTTGACAATCCAATGTATTAGGACTAAGTTTAAAAAGATGTCATCACTTGTTTTTGTCGTATTTATCTTGTGTTTGTGTTCATATATGATTTTCTGCTTTGAATATTTGGAGCCAATGAGAATGACATTTTTGAATCTTGGGCGTGTCATGTCCTCCACCTTCCATGGGAGTCAAAATTTTTTGTTTTTTCCTTCCAAGAATGCCCCCTATTTTCAGATGGAAAATGATAGAATTACTGAAAAATTTACACCAAATTTGTATATCGAATGACGTGGTAAAATCCTGACTGTTAATTAATATTAACTGATAATAAATAAACAGTCAGGATTTTATCACGTTTTTCGGTGTATAAATTCGGTGTACATCCGTCGGTAACTGTAACATTACTCTTTTCAGATTAATCTTACTTGTTGATATATATCGATATCATTATTTATTCTCTCTTGTTGACATTTTGATTGTTATAAAACTTGGATTAGAATTCCTAATATGAGGAATTTACTGAAAGACAACCTTTATATATAGATTTTTTATACGAAAAATTTGGCTAAAAATTTTGTCTTCTATAAGATTATTTTACGTCAAAAACCTTGATTTGTGTTAATTGTATTTTTTAAAAAATAAAGAATGTTCGCACTTGAGAATTTTTATATATCTAATAACATCATTAAGTCGATGTCAAAGTATTATATATGCGAATAGAATAATATTACTCTTACAAAATTTGTACCCAAAATCTAATATGCAAAGAGGGAGAGTGAAAATGTAAAGTCAACGTGTTAATGAAGATGAATGATGTGTCAATTAACGGGCAGTACCACATCACTTTGTATATTTAACTTTGTATGTAAACTTTGTAGGAGTAGTACCTCATGCGGATATTGGTCTTATTAGTCGCTTATATCTTATTTACATATATTTATACATTTAGTCATTTTCTTGTAAGGATGTCTTGATATTTTTTAATAATGTTTTACCAAAATTCTTGATGTGAGGAATCTATTAAATGACAGTACTTTTTAAATTCTTGATGTGAAAAATTGATTGAAATTTTTTTTTCAAAGAATTCCTCATGTCAAGAATCCTAGTTCACATTTTGAAAAACAAAACATTAGAATACCTATACATGAGAATTTTCTCGATCCAATAATACTATCATGTTGATGTCAAAGTATTATATATAACAAAACTATATGTTATCAATTTTCATTTTCTAATAATAAAACCGCCATTTAAATTTTTTTTTTTTTTTGTAACTTCAAATATTACTTTATTGACAAATACATAATGTTTTATTCATGACATTGGGTGCTAACTTGAAATATATAATTTGCATCCCAATTATAATTGTAAAATATAATTCATACCCATATGTATTTTGTAAGAAATTTTAATTCGCCTGTACAATTTGTATTCACATTAAATATTTGGAATCTATTGAGCTCTAACATTTATGTCTCGTGGGACACAACGATGTTGAGGGTTTGATGTAGAGAAGAAACTGAATTAATTAATTAATTAATTAAAAGCAGACCAATCAATTAATGAAATGTACAGTGAATTGAAAGGGACTAGATTCTCAATTTAATTTTATTAATTCAATTTAATTTGTTTTATAATTAAATAATTATTTTCAGATATCAAGAAAGACAATTATTGTCAATCAACCTAGCTACCAAAGCAAAATCACACCACCGATCCTCCAACAAATATGGAGGCGAAACTCTCTCTCTTTATTTAATTTATGTATAAATTTGTGAGAGGTTCCCATGATTGATTTAATTAATTTCATTAAACACATGTATTAATTAATTTGACTACCTTCATGCAAGGCAATCATTCATTAATTAATTTGATATAATCTTATAGAGATCTCCTCTTTTGAAATTTAAGTAACCATTTCAATCTAGTTTTATTCTTGTTTATTTTTTTAATAGCAGGTAGTCAATGATCGATATCCAAATTAATTAACTATCTTTACATTTTATTTATTGAATAAGATAATTATGTTATGACTCTAACTTCCTGTCCAAGTTTAATGGAGAAACTATGAATATTTTTATTGTCATTCTTTCTTAAAAACATAAAAATCATTCTTATATTTTATAATTATATTAAAAAAAAAAAAAAAAAGTTAACAAGAGTTCACTAAATTAAAAATGCTCATAGAAATGAAATATTTTAAGAGTACAATATAAACAAATTTATTAATATTAATACATATGATATACCAAAAGATAAGATTTATATTAAACATAATAAATTGAAACAACCTCAATCTTATCATTTTATATCTTTAAAATGTGCCTACCATTTTCCTATAAGAAACTATAATTAAAAACGTATCTTAAATCTTTTGACCAAATATTTTGGGAAATTTAATTATAGGAAATAGGGCAGGTGATAGTAAATTAGAAATACAATGTGGTGGCCCCTTGAAATAGCTGAGAGGTCATCAGTATTAGTCAAAAACTATTATTGGATTTGCCAAACTTTATTAGGCTTCCTTATTTATTTATTTATTTTTATGTATTTTTTTTAATTATAGATGGGATTTGGTTCTCTTTACATCTAGCACATAATATTTTTGAGCAATCCATTATGTCATCAAAGTCTTGATTCTATTTGATCAAGAAATTCATTAATAAGGGTGTGTTTGCTTCTCTATTTTGAGTAGGATTTTTTAAATCCTACCCAAAATATATATTTGTTTCCCTATTATGAAAATCCAATTCTATTTTATAACAAACCCCCTAAGTTTGTTAATTTAACTAAACACCTCCAACAAAAAAAAAAGTTTAAAAATTGACAAAAACACCCCCACCAAACCACATTTGCCAGATTTTGGCCACCATCACTAGAATCTGGCGTAATGGTGCACTACCAGCTGGATCTAGCCGATAGTGCACCGATCTAACCTTTTTAAGCTAGATCCACCGTAGATCTGGCCGTTGACGGCCAGATCTTTGGCCGTAACTGGTCATCAACAACGGTCATATCTTTGATTGACGACCAAATGTGGTCAGATCTGACTATCAACGGCTATATCTGGCCGTAGATTTGGCATTTTCTAGCTAGATCTATGGCGAATCTGATCGAAAAAGGCCATATCGACGCATGACCGGCTAGATCTAGCCGGTCATGCACCATTAAGGCGACTTTCAACTACCCTCCGATTGTGGTGATCGGCTGCCAGCATTTAATAGGTGAGTGGGGATATTTTTGTTAATTTTTAATATTTTATTATAGGGGTGTTTAGCTAAATTAACAAACATAAGGGGTGTTTTGTCAATTTTTAAATCATACCTCATAATAACCATTCAACTCAACTTTTTCAAAAATCCAACCCAAATAATCCTAATTTTTTTTTTCTTAAAGTTAAGAAAATAATTTTTAAGAACTTTAATAAATGTTTTATAAGATCGCTTGTGAATGATTGCACTTATCTGAGTCTTGGGGTGATTGCACGTATCTTATGTTTAATCCAGAGACTTATCATCCGATGAATAGATGATTCTCAAAGTTTTATTTATTATAAGTAAATTTCTGAAACTAATCATTGTTTTTAAGAGTCCCTTAATTTAGAAGGAAGTAATGTATGTTTATAAATTTATGAAACTTTAAATAAGGTTTTAAATGATTTTAAGGGAGATTTATGATAATTTACATAATTTTAAGGAAAGTTTTTTATGACTTTAACAATACTTTGAAAAAAATATTAAACTGTTAAAAATGTTGACTACTTCCATACATAAACCTATGCATATAAGCATTATGTAGTTTAATAAAGTAAACCATGGTTTAATTAAGATATATTATGCACTTGAATACCTGATAAATAATTTTTTTAATTAAAATTGAAATATGTAATTAAAACTCTTTCATATATTTAAAGGTTGGGTAGTTCTCTAGTCAGGATGTTCTAATATTAATTATATTAGAACAATACTAAATCACCGTTGGATATTTATTTGTAAAATATCACTTCAATTCAATGAGTGAATCCAACAATGTTTAAGCTTTGTCTTGAGAGAATTATTGAATTAATATTAAGATGTACTGGTTAAAGGATATTCGTAGAAAAGTCTTGTAAGTTGCATTATAATATTTTACAAAAATTAATGTTAAATTATAATATTACTCAAAATATATAAAAACATAAGAAAACTCTACCGTATGTCAAGAGCATACCTGGTCATCTATATATTATATAAGGTCTTGTAAGGCTGCATTTTATAATAATTAATGTTCAATTATATAATATAATTCAATACAAAAAAATAAAAATAAAAATAAAACTCTACTATATGTGAACATACATCTGTCATCTACATATTACATAAGAAAACATGTCATGTTAAAAAAAGCAATATAAAATTAAAATACAACTTTAAAAAAAAAAAATTAATTTCCTTATAATTTTGTCCTGAATCACATGGGGCTTTAATTTCACCATAACAGTGACTAACAAGGTAAAGCAAGGCTGCCACATATAAAAAATAAAATCCCAAAGCAAGCTAGCAAGTATTATATTTCGCCTAGGCATGCGGTTTTGATATCTCCGGATCAGAAGTTCTGCCATGTTTTGCCCCCTGGCTTTTGGAGGAAAGTTATGAGTAGGAAGTTTCCCCTTTTCTTTCTTTAATTAACAGAGGTTTTGATTCATGTAAATGTCAATTGGTATATATGAATCAACAATATTGATAATAATAATAAAACTTATAACATATCTTTTTTCGTAAAATTGGATATAGATTCGTGAAATATGTAGATTCACATAGAATAGTATATTTGCAACATTAAACATGATGAGTAATTCCCAACATTTAAAATGTATATTTATTTTTTATATTATGCTTACATTTTTTTTGTTTTTTTTTAATAGAGTGTCTAGGCTAGCTTTCGCGCACCAGACTAATCCCTAGGGTCTTGGCAGGACTCGAATACAAGACCTTCGAGTACCATCCAGCCACAAGCCAAGAGGTTAATTGTTTTGGATAAACCCGGTAATTGCCTCTCCCGCGACTCGAACAAGACCCCTGGATAGTGCTAAAGCTAGGGCTTGTCATCCGACCACAAGGGATTATGCTTACATTGGTAAAAAATTTAATAACCCCAATACTGAAAGTGAAATATTCGGTCTTGTGTTAGAAATTTTAAAATTTTGTTTGTAATTATTTATTGACACCATCTAACTGATGGGAGTCTGGATTTCTTAAGAAATTCGGACAAGTTTGCTTGAGAATTTTCTAAATTTTTTGTTTTGAAAACTATAAAATTTATCCTTCAATATTTATCGACATAAATATACCAATGTCATCCAACATAATCGATTCAAAAGAAAATGGGCACATCCTCAATTAAGAATATGAATTTTCAATTTTAAGAAAAAAGTTTTGATTTGAAAACTTTTGAAATTGTATCTAGTCCAAAATGAAAGCTAGGAACCCAATGAAAAGATTGGCTAATTGGTGTACTATTGTTCTTTGGAAACACAGTTAGTAGAAATTAAAAATATGATAATATAAAGTGGATTTTGGATGAAATATTTGTATGTAGTAGAGTTCCCAGGAGATGCAAAAGTATATAAAAATACCAAATGAGTAATGATAAAGGCTTAACTGGATTTACAAGGAAGTACATGTGATAAAAATCTAATAGGTTTTTTAGTTAATATCGGACAAACATATGATACTATGAATATTTATTAACAAAACAAAGTTCCAAAATGTCAAAAAGTTTCATTCCTTTCTTCAATTATTGTAGAAATTTATGCTCACAAGAAAGAAAAAGAGTGATGTATAATTACTTATTGAACAAGAATGAGGTCAGATAAGATGCCAAAAGTTTTTAAGTATATTAGTAATCAAAATATTATATCTTGATGTATAAAATAAAATTATGTATTAATACTAAATAAATTAATATATATTGATGGAATCCAATAAATACTAAAAATTAATTTGTACTAAGATTAAAATCTCAAATTCTCAATCATCTAGATAGATATGGTTGTTCAGTACGGAGAGAATAATCAAATGGGAAACCGTTTAAATTTTCCAGGAACAAGACATCATCAGTGGACAGAACACATGTCTATTTCACTGGACAGAGATTCAAAATAAAATTTTCAGTTTAAATTATTATATCTATAACTAATTAGTTAATCAAATTTACCTTCTAATTTTAACCTTTTTTAGAGAGATATATTTATATTTTGAAAAGTTATTTGAGAAATTTGAATTATACAATATTATGCTACAACTACGATGTATGATGAGTTAGTTTTTCCATCTCGTTGTAATCCCAACTTTTTTTCTTATAACCAGCACTGGGTGATCTGATAGTAAAAGAGAAAAAGAGAATATAACATGATCTCTCTTGATAGTAAAAGAGCAAGAAGAGAATTGAATATGGTTTCTTGAATTCGAGTCCCCACGACCTTTAATAAGAGTGGTCACTATAGCACTTACCCAGTAAGTAGTTTTACGATCACGGAGGATTAGTTTAGGTGTGCGCAAACTAACTTAAACGTCTTCGGTCATAAAAAAATAAAATAAAAAAAAATTCCTTGTAATTTCTTATTGTCTCTGTCTTTCTTGGACTTTACTACAAGCAATTGAGGACTTGATTTCTATATTTGAACATAATCTTTTTTTTTTTTTTTTTTTGTGACCAAAGTTGTTTGGATCAGTTTATATGTACCTCAACTAATTCTTTGGAGCTCTGAAGTTAACGATCAGGTAAAATTCAATGGTCACTCCCACTAGTAACTTCAGTACCTCTTAAATAATATACGTATCTAAAAGTCTCTATTGCCCCCACCCTGGCCATCCAAGGGTGGTTAACATAAGCTTTGAAGGAACTTGTGTTCTAAAAATAATGCTATGTAGTCTCAGTTAATATCCCAATTTATTTCGTAAGTCATTTGCCTTTAATCTTACATTATCATATGGACAGTGATCGAGTATTAAATGTTTATCATTGTTTAGTGTTATGCTTATCAAGTAATATGTGGCTATAACGAGAAGGAAAAATTAACTTTTCATACGTCATAGCTGTTACCGTTATAATTTAACGGAATAGATTTTGTTTGCCATGTTTGTTTTAAAATGTATCCAATAAATTGAGGGGATCAAAAAACTTAAAAATTAACCCAAACTCTTATTGGCTAAGGTTACGAGATGTGCAAAATGGTAAAATAAAAATAAAAAAAAAATGAGAAGGATGGCACCAAATTTCCATACATGACAGATGCATATCTTGAGGTCCTGCAAAGACTTGTCTGGAATATCTTGTTCACAGGTTTACAATATTACATTGGCTTATATACATATATTTAGGAGCTTCATTTGTTTTTTATTATAAAGACTTTTATGGCCCACTTCTTTTGATTTCCTCCAAAGTACAGTTTGCAACACAAATATACTATACCATTAAAATATCATCCCTTATATTATACTGAATATATTATATACACTTTAATTTATTAATAAACATCTTCTCTCTCTCTTTCTCTCTCTCTCAAAATATTACACACAATATTTCTACTGGTCTAGCATTTTTTCTTCCCTCCTTCACAGGCTGTCATGGTTGAATTATTAAGACCCTGAATTATATTTTTTAAGCCTTGATGATTCTCTTTGTTGTTTATTCAAGCAAAGTGGGACTCCTTCTTGCCTGTCATCTCCAGATTTTTGCTTCTTCCACTGCTTTGTTTGCTCCGTCTGTCTTGCTCAATATTTTCATTTCATTTCTTGCTTAGTTCATTAACAACTTCTTCTTCTTCTTCTTCTTCTTTCACTTATGGATCAAACGACTTTTCGCGTCAGTGAAGAACAAGAATCCTTTTTTCAATGAGCTTCATACAAGGACTTCTCCTTCTGTTCATCTTTTGTTTCAGGTAATTTAATTTAATTTTGGTGATGTTTTAATACATATGTATGTAGTCTTTTTGTTGTTGAACAATCTTTGTTTTTGTGTTTAAAAATATTCAAAACTGAAAGAGACTTTTGTTTTTAGATGATGTACAGTGTGGTGTTGTGTTGTAAAACAATTTTTTCATCAAACTTTCTCTTTCAGTCCTACTGTTTGGCTTATGTAATATGAGTTGATTAGGTTTAATAGTAATAATTCTGGTTGATGATGATATCATCACAAAGGTTTAATTAGCTTTTGGAAGAAACAGATAAAAGTGGAAATTCGAGAACAATTTAATTAAATTCCTGAAAATAGATAGAAGAGAAGACCACCCAGTTATAATAATGGCGGGTGATGCTACCACCAACATCATAAAGTGATAAAATGACTCATTTGACATATATTTGGTCTCAGTATTGCCCACATCTCATTTCACCTTGAAGGTTTAGAAACTATTTGGTAACACTACTCTCAGAGCTCCCAATGAAAATTCTAAAAACATTTGAAGGTCCATTCGTTTCCTCTTCTATTCTAAACCTTGAAAATTAACTCTCACTGCTAATTTTCAACACCTTTTTTCATGTGCCAAACCTGTCTTATTCCCAAACGTGGCCTGCATTTGGTACCCCAAATAGGGAACCATAAAGCCTTTTTTGTGGATAATTTCACTTTGTAATGGCCTAAAGTTTCCCTCTTTTCTAGAATTAAATTGATTTTGTTTGATCCTAGACCATTTCATCTCAGCAAGGTTGAAGATGACTCAATTTTGTTCATGACAGATCTTTTGATTGTGTGGAAGGAATCAAATCAAAATTAAAACCAAAACAATTTCTAGCTCATGTTTTCAAATAATTGTGTCAGTATTTGCTTCTGTTTTAGCAACATTTGTAGTGAAATCTATCGGGATTCGCAGTAAATTTGACAGTCATTTGATTTCAGGCATGGGAACCAAAATTGAGTATGCAATCAATCCATTAGCAGCTTCAACAAATACTAACAGCTTCGACTTTAACGCACATCATCGTGTGGATGACTGGGATTATTTCCAATCCAGAGAGGTGAAGAAGTTTCAAAGAACTCGAGAAGACGGTTTCCGCAACTCCATGGACAGGATGCTTGAGAAGCACAACATAGACTCCATAAAAAGAACAATGCAGATCCATGAAGATATCTTCAAACACCAGGTGAACTCAAGGTCTTTATATTTCTCAATCAATTAATCTCCTTATTATAACATCTTGGTCCACTGTCATGATATTGTTCTCGGATCTGTCTTTAACGTACCTGCCTCGAATAGTAGGGCTCAGATCTAACCATGATTTGAAAATTTCAGGTACAAGAACTCCACAGGCTGTATAGTGTGCAAAAGATGATGATGGCTGAGCTGAAGAAAGAAATTAAACAAAGTAGAATTTCAAGTGCTTCAATGGCAGGTTCAGAAATGAACCATTCACATATATTTATGAAAACGCAAAATGCAACAACTACTTCAGGGTATATTTTCCAGGTTCAAAATATTCCTGAAGATCCAAGCTCCAGGGAGAGAAGTGGCAGCAGCCAAATCGGCAATAAAATGAGCATAGAAGGGTCTGATGAAGAGAGTGAAGTTGAGTTAACATTAAGCATTGGAGTAAGCTCAAACAAGAAGAGATCAAAAGGTCAAGAATTAATGAAGGAAACCAGGGAGATTGACTCAACTGCGTCGTTTAAATCTGATAGCGGCCCCAACACTCCAATGAGTAGCTCAAGTGCGACATTTGATAACCAGGAAAAGAAGATGCCGCATTGGCTTTTCGGATTAAGCATAAACAGGAGTTGAATTGAATTGTAGTTTAATTGATATAATTAATTAATTAATTGTATGTGTGTATCCTTTTAATCTTAATTAAATTACTGTAGCTGCAGCATGGAACCATGAATTTAATGACTTGGGTTCCATGAATTGAGATTCCTAATTTAGTTTCAAAACTCAAAATCAATAAATGGATGACTCTGGCACCCATTTTGTAAATACTTCATTTATGACACTTAATTTGTTATTAATCTAGTTTTCTTTTGCATTTTATGTTAGGCTTTGATTTACTTGATATCTATTGCTATATACATATGTTCATTTAAAACTTAAAGATATTATTATTAGGTAATAAAGGTATAACCACAAGTTCATTTAAAGAAACTAAAACTTATAACTACCATTGAGTAATCTGATAGTAAAAGAGCAAAAAAATGTTTCATGAACTCATAAGTTCGAGTACCCCTAAACTCCAATAAGGGTGGTCATTGTAACTCTTACCGGTTTGATAGTTCTAGGGTTTTAAAGAATTAATTGAAATAAGTGTAAACTAATTGTTGAATCTCTCTTAAGACGGCTTAATTAATTGGAAAATAGAAATCAATAGGAATAAGAATCTCTCTTATAGGGCCTAATTAATTAGAAAATGGAAGAACTTAATAGCATCTTCAAAATACTCTTTATATAATCAAAACTCTTTATTATAAAGAGTTTGTCCATAAAAACAAGAGTCCAATAGACTTTTTATTCTTTAAATATAAATTAAAGAGTGAGTTTGACTATATCCCTATTTTAATTAACAAATTATAAGTTTTTATGTATTTTATTATTAATGATTTCACCTATTTCTCTCTTATTTATTAAGTCTAATTTAAAGAGTCTGATTTGAATATAAATTTTGTTCTTTATATTTAGAAATTAATAAAAATATTTTTTATTTATGTGAAATATATTCTTTAATATAAAGAGCAATATTGGAAATGCTCTAACAAACACAAAAGATTGACAAATTGGATGGCATAAACAAATAAAAAAAAGGGTAATGCTATTTGTATAAATTGATGTGGTATGATATACCACATGACATTGAGAACCACCTAACTTAATGTCATATTAATATCATGTGAATTCTTATATTATGTGATACTCACTTAATATGTCATATCAGTTTGTATAAACTCTCTTTGTAAAATATTTTTATCTAAAAAAAAAAAAGAAAAAAAAAAGGGGTATCAAATAAAAGAGCATTAATGCCAAATGATAATGACTTACTTGGGCATATAAAATAATAATAATAATTAAAGATATTTTAAGTTGTAGTTATCTTGGCAAAGCATGCGCCGCAAATTAGATGAAATAGACAGATGGCAACATCTAAGAAACGACAATTATGAATACCTTATTGCTTGCTTTTTCAAATTCAATCCTCTCAATATGAGAGATGTGGGTCTCACAACAAACACCCTTTATTAATTTTATATATTTAATGATTTTCCACTAATCAAGGATAACATTTTATGAATGCTCGGTACGTAAGTTAAATGATCCTAGTCAATTTTATATTTTTTTATTAGGATGTTTGACTGATTTACACGTACTTCAAATAATTTTGAGGTCTATTAAAATCTTACAAGATATCATTAAACAAGATATCATTAAACGCCAACCTAATAAATAATCTAAAGTCGTGTCATCCGCCACAAACAAAATAGTTAGATCCTAATCAATTCAACACTTTAAATTAATTAACATTGTTTTACTTGATAACATCAATATTATAAAACCATATAGACAGTAGTGGATCCAAAAATTTCTGTTAGAGTGAGTCAAAATAAAAAATAATTGCATATAACATTCATATTTTGTTTTTGTAGTCGAAATTGTCATAAAAATAAAATAAAATTACATACTAACATTATTTTTTAAATTTGAGGGTGTGCCATGACATCCGCCCCTGCATGTAGATGAAAGGTTGGCTGATTGATAGTTCGCTTGGTTTGCATTGAGATAATAATAATTTAAATTATGAAGTTATTAATAGTTTTAAATGTTATTTTAGTAATGTGCAACATTGCAATTGACTTGACAAGATGTTATAGATTATTGATTTGGAGACACCATTTCGGAAACGTTACCCATCTAATAAGATTTTATACAAATTAAAAAACATATTTTTATTATAAATATTAAATTATATTACATATTGCTCTTTTATTTAACATTTTTTTAATTAATCCTCTCTTGTAATAATGGTATGTCATAGTTGTATTTAAAGAGTTGTGGGTTATATTTTTCTTCGTACCCAATTTGGTAATGGGCCATCACAGCCCATTGAATGAAAATAAATGCTTAACAAACCCAATAGGTTTTGCGTAGGCCCGTAATAAACATACATCCAGACTTCCAGAGGTCCAAATAGGATATGTTTTAATAAAATATCATATTCTATCAACTTAATTTTTTGATTTAAAACAGTAATTTAGATTTTCAACCTTTGATTTGATAAACAATTTAACGGTTGGAGAATAGGAAATTACAAAAAGTTATTTCATATGTTACTTTATCACCTTTAAAATAGTTAGATTATGGTTTATAAGTAATTATTAATTAGATTATTGTTTACCAGAGATTATATTTTACATTGGATGGCACCTCCGGTCGGAAATTGGTTCTAAGGTCAACGTTCACTTGTGAGGGCTTAAACGGATGGTTAGCTTGTGGTTTGGGTTCGAGCCCCCTCATGGGTATCTGCATGATTGAAAGCCATTGTTTCCTACTTTCTAAAACTTATGTGGTTCAAATTCAATGGAGACTTTAGCTTTGAAGCCGGGCTTGCAAAGCAAGTGCTTGACTGATTGGGGAAGTGTGGATTTTTTTTTTTTTTTTGAAAAATAATTAATGACATTAATTTGTTATTGATCTAGTTTTCTTTTGCATTTTATGAAACATAAAAAGTTTTGATTTACTTTATATCCATTTGTTTATACGTATATATATAAATCCTTCTATTGTAGGAACTCTAGATCCAATCCGGAAACTAATTTATTAGGTTACTTCAAATCTTCTCATTCTAATAAATATTTTAAACAATTCTAATTTATTAAAAAAATTAATAAGAGTATCAGATTTATTCAAAAACTTTAAGATATTAGGTAAAAACAATGGCGGGGTCAAGAATGATTACGATCAGGAATTCATAAATAATATACTTTAAAATTTCTTCATAATCATAAATATAAAACTTCAATATTTATTAATAATATTTTTTTGTTCAATACAATTATAATTTTTCTAATATAAGGTAAAGAAAAAAAAAAGCATACTAACATGAGAAAACCCATAAAAAAAATCCAAATTTTCAAAAGATAAATTAAATTAAAGAAACTAAGCAGAATATGATTTATGAACTAATAAATTCTTGCATTCGACTTACTCTCTTAGGTCTTCAGTTGGGAAAAAAGATTTCTACAACTCAAATGCAAAACTAAAGCAATCAACTAAAAATAAAGCAAGCCAAATTCAAGAATTTTTAAGTGGTTCAATCCAATCAATTTATCATATATTCACTATCAAACAATCTACTAAGAAAATGCTAAAAACTGTGCAATTTTTAGAAGAGAAAAATTGTAAACTCTTTACACTATCTCAGAAAGCCCAATTACACTCTTAATAATAGTCCACTATGATTATTCATTTGGTGTTTTTTCTTACACTTTTTGAGATACTTTAAAAGCTCAGGTCGTTTGTCTATTTAAAGGGGAGACTCCCCTTGCAACTACCTTTCCCAAGCAATATGGGATTCAAGGCACCATGTAAACAATTCCTCCCTTGACTTGAATCCCTAAACATCACAGTAGCATCTAAAAATCTTACCTAGTTGACATTCTTCTTTTCATTCACAACATGAACTAAAACAATTTTATCTCTTGATTTCTTAAGAAACACACCTTCAACAAACAAAGATAGTTGTTTTTCATTCGTTTTGCCTTGCAAAATCGGAACATCATCTTTATAAATTTCGCACCCATCTTTTTTACCAATGTAGGTATATCCACGAAAAGCTAACTCATCCAAAGAAATCAAATTGTGACTACAACTTAGTACATGCCTCACATGACGAAGATTCTTGACAACACCATTGTGAAGCTTGAGACGAACACTACCAACACCTTCAATCTTTACTTTCTCGTTATTACCGACAACAATATTTCCATAATTTCCATCTTCTTTCAACTCAACAAAACAATCTTTATCATTACAAACATGCATAGATGTATCAGAATCTAAAACCCAACCTTTTTTAGCCTTTTATGTTTGAGTTACATCTTGACATGTCACTAAGAATTCACCATTTGTAATGAAAAGTGTCAAACATGGCATGATCCTATCACTTTCAAAAAACTCAGGGGATGTAAATGAAATTTACTAGAGGTGTAAGTACATTTATATTTAGTAGAATTTTAAATAACGGAAATAAGGTAACACATGATGCATCTTACAAAGAGTTAATGCATGACACATCTACAAGTCACCAAAGCCATGGCCTTTCTTTCCTTGTTTTCCACAGGAGTCCCATGTTTCACCAACTTCTAGAGCTGACCAAATCAAACCTTCTGAAAATTTTTCTTCACTTTAAACCCACCCATGAAACTTAAACCAAATCACCAAACATTACCCTAAATGTTTCATTTTCTTAATTTGCTTCAACCTTGAAAGTAGGTTAAAGGAAATTTTCTCCTCAATAAGTTCAAAAATAGTTGGATAACCCCCAACCCACCCCCCCCCCCCCCCCCCCCCCCCCCCTCCCCCCCCCCCCCCTTTTTTTTTCCCGCACCCCTGCAACCGACGGCAACGTCCTCAAGCCCCTATCAAAGTTTTCACAAGATACCCATTGTTGGGTATCCCATGAATAAATGGGCCCCATCGCTTTATGGCCCTGAATGGTACCTTGTCAATTTTGGGGTTGTTTATTGAGAACTAGCATTTTCAAGCCCACCCCAAAGTTTTCGCAGTATAACTAATGCTAGGTATTCTATGAATAAATGGGCCTCATCGCTACACTAAAACCGCAGCAGCCCACGACGACGTTCTTAGGCTTACGTAAAAGTTTAATAAGGATACCTAATGCTGGGTATCCTATGAACAAACGGGGGTGGTTTTGCTGGGTTGAGTTGACATTTTTATTTTATTGTAGGGACTAAATTGAAATGTTTGTGGGGGTGATTTTGGGTTTTTTCATTTGTGTATGGAATAAAATGTAAATGTGTAAATAGAGTATAAAAAGGTAGCCAAAGTCCAACCATCGTTTCTTCTTCTCAAACCCTACCCCAATTTTCGAGCAATTCACGTTTCTTCTTTTAAGCTCTGATTGATCTGTGACTGTGAGCAGGTTACGGTGTTTTGGCTACAGGAGCTCCATGGAAGGTTTAGGGTTTAGGAGGAATAAAATAATAATTTATATGATAAAAAGTGAAGGAAAAGTAAAAAAAAAAAAAAAAAAAAAAGGAGAGTGAGGCCAAGAGTGGAGTGAAAGAGGAAAGAAAATCTGGGAGATTCGAGTGGATTTTAGTTAGCGGAGAAAAAAGAAGTTAGATCGACTAAGGAAAAAGGGATAGGAGGGAGACGAAGGACAAGGAGTGGTGAGGAATCAACAAGTCGAGTGAGTTGGGCATTCAGATTTTGGAGAGTGGAATAGTATTGTTTTTGTTTTCAAAATTTATTTTGGCATTGGTCCATGTAACTTATATGCTATCTAGTTAATTTCGAAGTGATACGAGAGTTTAAAATTTACGATTTATCATGGCATATGAATGTGAATACCCATGTTTATCCAGAATTTGATAGTGGAGTAGAATATCTTCATCAGAATATTTCATAGTCTAGAATATGAATGTGAATACCCATCGCTCCCCTAAACCTTTGTAGCCCACGTCAAAGTTTTCACAAGATACGCAAAGCTTGGTATCCCATGAATAAATGGGCCTCACTGCTCTATGGCCCCGAATAGTACCTTGTCAATTTTGGGGCCGTTTATAGAGAACCAACATTTTCATGCCCACCCCAAAGTTTTTGTAGTATACCCAATGTTGGGTATCTTATGAACAAATGGGCGTCACTGCTCCACTAAACCCTAAATCTCAGTTGCCCATGGTAACGTCCTCAAGCCCACATCAAAGTTTATGAGGATAGCCAATGCTAGGTATCCTATGAACAAACGGGGGTGAATTTGCTTGGGTTGAGTTGACATTTTTATTTTATTGTAAGGACTAAATTGAAATGTTTGTGGGGGTGATTTTGGGTTTTTTCATTTGTGTATGGACTAAAAGAAAATGTGTACATAGACTATAAAAAGACAACCAAAGTCCAAGCATCGTTCCTTCTTCTCAAACCCTACCCCAATTTTCCAGCAGTTCACGTTTCTTCTTTTAAGTTCTGATTGTTCTTTGATTGTAGGTAGGTTACAGTGTTTTGGTTGTAGGAGCGTTATGGAGATTTCATTATATAAAGAGTTTGACACCCCCATTGCGTTGCAGTTGTGATGTTATTCTTTTGGTAGTCACATATTTTTTCATTATAACTTTACTTAATTGGATGTGTGTGTTTCCAAAATCTGGATCTATATTTCTAATGAGTGCATTGTTCAAATTAGATTTGTTTGGATATAACATCTGCCTCTTGTGAATTTATTGCATGATTTTTGAAACACTATCCTATGTTATACTATGATTTAGAGGATGAAGTGCCTGCAATTGTGCTGACGAGTTATCATGAGGCATTAGAATTAAGGGTCTAAAACAAGTTGAGCCACTCGCAAGCAGCTCCAGGCTCATGGCCTCAAATGGTACCTTTCCTCAGGCTACCCAATGCTAGGTAGCCTATGAACAAATGGACCATCACCCCTTAAAACCTTTGCAGCCAACTTCAAAGTTTTCAAAGGATACCAAATGTTGGGTATCCCAAGTCAAAGTTTTCTCAGGCTATTAAATGTTGGGTAGCCTACAAAAAAATGGGTCATCACTCCCCTAAACCTTTGCAGCCCACGTCAAAGTTTTCACAGGATACCAAACATTAGGTATCCCATAAATAAATGGCATACTCATCGCTCTATGGCCCAAAATGGTATCGTACCCAATGTTGGGTATCCTGTGAACAAATGGTTCGACCAGCCAATCCAGTATGGGTTTAAAAACATTGTAATAAATTTCACATTTATTTAGACGCTCGCAGAGTAGTAAAAATTGGATGCCATGTGTTCGTTGACAAGAAGAGTTATACTCTTTATAATTTTTATAAGAGTGAATTGGATTTTTTTAGTAGTTAAATTATCACTCTAAGTTCAAAACTGTGCATTTTCGTAATTTTTTAATAAATTAGATTGATTGTAAATACTTTGGATAATGGAAAAAATTTGAGCCGATTTGCCAAAACATTCAAGGAATTTTTTGTCCAAAACAAAAGATTTCATTCTAAAAACATTTCATTACTACAAAATCATTTCATTCCAAATTTCATTTCTTTTAATCAACAATCCTTTGTGCTTAATATGATTCACACTCAATATGAGAGCGGATTCAAATCGAAAATATTGAAGCTCATTGAGAAGTTAATATGATTCATACTTAAAAAGAAAAAGAGAAGCAAGGCTTTATCTGCAAGCATTAACTACCCATCACTGGGTAGTAACAGATATGACCATAAGAAAAAACCGTTCAACTACACTGCCATAAGGCCCATAACCATGCCACTACTCCACATCCATAATAATATGATTCATACTCAATATGCAAGCAGATTCAAACCGAAAATATTGAAGTTCATTGAGAATTTAATATGATTCATGCTTAAATAGAAAAAGAGAAGCAAGGCTTTATCTACAAGTATTAACTACCCATCACTAGGTAGTAACAAATATGACCATAAAGATGATAATTTAACTGCACTGTCATAAGGCCCATAACCATGCCACTGCTCCACATCCATAATATATCAAAAGTTCATTTGTTGAAATCGTCATGCAACGTAGGGTATTAATGAAAATCGATTTTATATGCTCCACATCTTGTTCCAATCTTAAAATGGTAAACTATGATGTTTAACCATATACATGAAAAATTAATGTTCATCATTAGAAAAGAATAACTTAAGAAAAAAATTACACCGATATAGTGATTTGAGGACTAACGTTGCAAAAAAGGTAGAACTACCTCTCTTCTACCAACTCTTAAAATGTTGTTCTTCAAGTCAATCATACACTGCAGACTGTGTCTTAGTTAAAAACAAATCTAGGGGAGTATTATCAAAGAAAGCACGAAAATGGAATGGTACATTAGATATTAAATGGACTGAAACATCAGATAGATACTAAATGTCTATGGGCTATTTCAGCCTATCTCGTGATTCAAGGAAATGTGACATTTGAAATCAACTACGTAGAGGCTACTATTCTCATCCTCTCATGCTCTAATGCCAACAATTTCAACGCTAATAAAAGAATATTATGAAAAGAAACAGAACAACCATTTTAAATTCTTACATTATTGGCTTAGTTTATTTTCTTTAGAGCGTTTTTTCTTGATCACAGGAGGCATCTCATAATTTTCGAACCTGATGGGGCAATTAACTCGCCGCTTTGTATGTTCAGGGGGAGAAACTCAAAGACCTGACTGAAAGATGGAATACATGGAGAATGATGCATGTGATACTATAACATGTATATTCATATTTTACAAAAAAAATTTAATCAAATTGAAAACAAGTAAGGTATAACTTGTTATCTTAAGTCCTTAGCAACCTTGGAGACTTTTAATTTCAAGAGAAATTAAACAAAAGAGTATCCACACTAAGGTAAAAGAAGAACTAGGCCAAGAGAGACATTTAGGGTTCTTAGAAATTTTGATCTCTATCCTAAAATTGATATATCATTTTCTTTATATTTGTAGCCTTGTAAACGATTCAATAATTGTTTTGGACTTCCTTAAACAATTCCATAATTGTTTTTGGAGTTGTAAATAATTCCATAATTATTATGAAGTTGTTAAACTTCTTTAAATAATAACATTGGATTAACATTTAATCACAATTAACAATTTAACTCTTAAATTGTTTACATAATAATTTAACCCTTAAATTGTTCATATGTTTACAATTACAACCCGTTATTAAATTCAATTTAATATAAAGAAAATGATTAATTATGAATTGGAATTCTATTTAATTCCAATTAGCAATTTAACTCTTAAATTATTCATAATAACTAAGATAACCCTCCATTGAATCTAATTCAATGATAACAATATAAATAACTTTATTACCCTTGGTAGGTGCTAGCCAACCTTGGATAATTAACTCTTTTTTGTTATTTCTCCATTCTCCTTAGTTTTTATGTATGACCTCTTAGGTTCACTATGGCCTAGCCATGTGCCCAATATCATAGTCTATTTAGATATGTTTTGTCATAAATCTTTATGAACAAAACTCTCACCGATTATGGTAGGCATCTAGCAATGCTCCATAACCCCTAAGTCACAATGAAGATATACTCCAACGAACCATTTTCTAATCATACGCGTTGTATAATCAAATCATTCCGTTGTCTAATCCCAATTAAGAATGGATTCATGGTATGTCAAAATCTTTATCTTAATTTTATATCAAATTGACAATCAATACATATGGAACGTGTCACCATGAAACAACCTTTCAAGTAACATTTTATATACCACAACCGAAGATTTCCCTTTTCTAATGTATCTTGACATTTGTCTAGGAACTTGATATCAATCTATACCAAGTCGATGGATCCCATCTTGACTATCACTTGTCCTCACACAAACAACACAGCCTCCTGTTTATACACCATATGAACCATATGCATTTATGCAGATTCCAACCATAATATCTCAGGTCTAAAGATTAATAATATACTAATACGATCTTATGATAAATCATTGACTACATTTTAAATGTCCATGTGATTCATCATAAATGGCCATATTCGATAAAAAGTTCACTAACCGCTTATCCATGTTAATGCCCTAGTGATATAATTTTTATAATCACCCACATTAATTCCATCACATGATATTCTATGGAGGCATTCAACATTCCTACTATGTAATATTATTGCCCAATTAATATTACCTATATAGAGAATACTTTCATGATTTTGATCTTCTAAAGATTTGTATCATCCGAACATTTCACATGTAATACATATATATAAATGAAGCAATAAACCACATGTAAAACAAGAACACTTTCTTCTATTGATAAGATAAAATGTATATGCAAAATATATACATTAACATATATATACAAAACATAATGTCTTGGAACCGACGACACGATTGATTCTTAGGGCATACACTAACACTAACAAGTGAGTTATCTTCCTTTTTTCTAAGGGTTGCTTAACCTCACAGTCCTCACCCATATCAGACATGCATGATGATGGACCAAAAAGCTAAGGACTTCCACTCTCTCCTAAATCTTCTGAAAAGTTTAAACTTGCCGCAGTGTCACCCATAGCCACCTCAGTGTCACCTATAGCCTCATCCCCCCAATTATCATCTTCAATAGCATCAACAGGCTCGCCAGCAACATGTTCTATAACCTCCTTAGCAACCTCGACAACAACATTAGCAGGTTGGCCAGCAACATGTTATATATCCTCATTAGCGGCTTTGTCAGCAACATCATCCTGTTATCTGACCAGCCATGCCTAATCTTCTGTAGAGGTTTAGACAGGTGTCTCGTCACACCAAAGTTAAAGATAATCTATCATACCTACATATTTAGTGGGAGAAAATGATTAGCTAGCATATACAAGAACCAAAGAAAACAAAATTAAAAAAAATGGTAGCTTTGATTAATAAAAAAATGCAACAAAATTTCTTTTTTTAAAACAATTACAAACTAACAAAGAATTTTTTTTTTTTTTTTATTTTTAAATGCAGCTTTAAGAAGAAAATATGATAGATTTGCCCAAATAAAGAAACAAAACACTTTCTCGGACTCCTCATTCCTATGCCTAGTTTAAACAAGATCAAGTCATGCGCATTAAACCACTACTCCATAGTGGAAACCTGATCGGGCTACAAATCATGCTACAAAGGAGCCTTGTGTGGCACATGATACGAACTTGCATTGAAGCAATATAGCGAGAGGACAAACAATGCAATGTATCTTTGTTGCCTCAAACGAGCTGGAAGAAACATTTTAGGCAATCTATTGTAAGGCCTCCACAAAAAAGTAGTATATGTATAGCATCTCATTTCATATTAAATTTGTATATATATATCAAAAATTTCCCTGAGTAAGCAGTGACGGATCCAAGAATTTCACTCGATGGGAGCGCACAATAAACAAAAAAAAAAAATTAAAAAATTAAAACCAATTATATTCATACTTTTTTTTCATTACAATGAGCTTCAATAAAAAGTTACAAAATACAAATAAATATCTTCAAAAAAACACAGTTTTTGTTAAAATTTCCTTGACGAGTTTTCATATTCTAAAAATATTGGATAATCATCTCGTTCTCAATTGTATCAAATATATCTTTCTTAATACATGTGACCAAACAATCATTCATCCATTGATCTCCTATTCGATTGTGTAACCGACTTTTCACAAGATTCATTGCAGAAAAAATTCTTTCAATGATCATAATCGCAACTAGTAAAACCAATGCAAGTTTATACACCAATGGATACAAAATGTCTTTTTATGAACTAAATTATTAGCCAAATCATCAATTCCTTGTAACTCAGCAAATTCATCACAAGAACGCATGTCAATAACATAAGTCTCAGCCTGGTTCTCAAGTACCATCAACTCAAGTGCAGAAAAATCAGATAGATAAAATTGGGCAAAATGGATCAACTTATGGTTAAGGGTGTAGACGAGCCAAGTATCACCCTAAACGAGCCTGACTCGGTTAAGCATTAGACGAGTTTGAGTTGAGTCACGAGTCAGTCGAGTTAGGAAAACTTGACTTGTGACTCGACTCGTTTATAATCGAGTCGACTCATGATTGGACTCAAGCTTGTTTGACTCAACTCGAAAAACTCGATTATGATTCGATTAACGAGAGCTCGAATTGGCTGGATTACGGTTCGTTTGGCCCTTTTTTTATATAACCTGCAGATCTTGTTTTACACAAATCAGATCCAAAAAAAATCTAGATTTTGTGAAGGAACAAACTTGTTGCAGTCAAGAAACGCTAGTTAACGAACTCCTCACAAATTCTTCACAAAAAACCAGCATCATCGACAACAAAGAAGGCAACGAGAAGTGGCGATTGGGTAGTTCTTGTGTTTGTGGGCGATTGGGTGTGATTTTGGGGAAACCGGGGTTTCTTGATGATTAGTAATGTGAAAATAGAGTTTTTGATTTTCGGGAAATCGTTTATACGATTTGGGTTAATTGGGGTTAAGGGTTAATCTATGATATTTTAAACCTTTTGCATGTCAAATCACAAAACATATCTAAAACTTGTATTTTTTGCAAAAAAACCATAAATGAGCCACTATTGAGTTAGGGTAGACTTGAATTCGGCTTGGTACCTAATTCGAGTCTTACTTGAGTCGAGCCAGCTCACGAACGGCTCGGCTCGGCCGACACCCCTACTTATGCTTGTCAAAGCAGAGAATGAATTACTTAGATCTAAACATGTCATACAGAAAAGCAACTCAGTACTAACCTCAGTGAAACAAGTGTTAAGTTCTTGGAGTTGCATATCTATCACTGTATAAAATAATTCAACTCGATAGTGATGCAAATTTGTCATGTGCTCAACTCTCCGTCGTGGCCGCCCTCAAATTGCAAACATATCATCCATATTCAAAATGACAATATAATGCTTTTGGAAAAATGAAGAAACTTCACTCAACAAATATTTCGATCCTTCATCTCTCAACAATTGTAATTGTTGTTTGGAAACTTTGACTAGAGTCACAACATTTACAGTGTCTTGATCTTTTCTCTGTAATGCTTGTGACAAGTCATTATTAATTGCCAATATACCTTTCATCATATGCAAGCTAAATGCAAAATCAAAGGAATAGATTAAATCTAATAGATTACATGCTTCACCCTTTTGTTTAGGATTTAAACCATCTTCTTCAATAACCTCAAGCACATCACCCACAAAGGAGAACTAAATGATTAAGTTGATCAGTGTATAATAATACGAGCCCCAACATGCATTACCAGCTCATTTTAGACTTGTCTCTTGATTCAAACCTCATCCCTTGCTAACTTCACCAATTTCTAGTACTGCTTCAACAAATTTACTAACTTGGCTCTCCTGAAGCATGTCTCGACGCTTGCATGAACCTCCAACAACATTTATCAAATTAGTAACCAAGCTGAAAAACAAAGCAACAGAAATGTGATTTTTTGCAATGGCCACTAATGTCAATTGAAGTTGGTGAGCAAAACAGTGAACATAATAAGCATATTCATTCTCCCTCAAAATCAAACTTTTCAAACCATTAAATTCTCCTTGCATATTACTTGCCCCGTCATAACCTTGTCCACTTAATCTTAACAAACTCAATCCATGCTTAGAAAATAATAACTCAAGAGCCATCTTAAGTGATACTGCAGTTGTGTCACTAACATGTATAATGCCAAGAAACCACTCAAGCACATGACCCTTTTTATGTACATAACGTATGGCAATAGCCATTTGTTCTTTAATTGACACATCATGAGACTTATTAATCAAAACTGAAAGGATGTCATCTCCAAGATCACTAATGATAGCCTTTGTGGTTTTGTTTTCTGTAGCATTCACAATATCTTTTTGAATCACTGGTGCTATCAATTTAAGATTCCCAAGTGCATTCTTCAAAACAACACTCTTAAAATGTTCATTGTGCTAAGCTAGAAAACGAAGAAGTCCGAGAAAGTTACCTTGGTTCTTTGAGTCTTTAGTTTCATCATGACCATGAAATGCCAACCCTTGACGCAAAAGAAATATAATGCAAACAATGGATGTAGTCAAGCGAGTTCGGTATTCAGTCCGAACTTGATCTGATTGCTTAGAGGGAGCCACTTCAATATGTTGCTTTTGATTCATTAAATTCACACAACTCTGTTGTGCTTGGTTATGAGCACTATTTGGCTGGCCAACATGAATTTCAAAGTGTTCTGGCTTCTTCCAACTACGAAATCCCTCACTAATGAAAGAGTCCCTACCAGTTTGGCTCATAATGGTAGGTCTAAGAAGATAAAAATACAAGCAAAGTGCAGCATCTTTGGTCACACTATACTCAAGCCAATCGCCATACATGTAAGTAGATCGGTGGGTAAACGTATCGAAAAACAAACATATTTCCTATCGATTACTCTGAATAGCCCAAGATCAGGGTCTGATACGTATATATTTTACATGCTTAAAATTGAAAAGAACAAATATAACATTAATCCAGACAAGGATCATAGATCTTACGCGCGTTTGGAGGCTCTTTCAAATGTCTTTGAATCTACTTTGCTACCGATCCAAGAATAGGATCGAACGAATGGTGATTCACACGAAGGCAATCCAAAGAACCAAAGAAGGATTTGCTAGATTCTCTTGGGCTTCTAGAATCTACTCAAAATCAAAGAAAATCTTTGATCTAAAGACCCAAGGAAACGTGGAGGTGTAGAGAAAAATGGCTGCCCTCTTTTCTCTTTTTTTGATTGAATGAAATATCTTATTCATTCTTTAACACACATGCACTTTTATAGTGCATGTGTCAAAACCCTATTCCAATGAGGAATAGGCATGGGCTCTAACCCTTGTATCCAAACACCCCTCTTATGGTATTTTTATTTTAAATTAATTATTATTATAATTAAAGTCCATTAATATATTTATAAAATATATTAACGTTTAAGTAGCAATAATAATTCATTATAATATATGTACATATATTTAAACATAATCTCACTAATTTAATTTTAATTTTAATATTAAATTAAATATAGGCAACAATCTCAGCAAATTTAATTGCACTATGAGATTACCAAAATACTCGTTTGTTCTAAAAGACGAAAATGCCCCTTGCACAAACTAATTCTTAAATTATCTTCTATATGTGTAACCCGTAGGCTCCTCATCATACCGGTAGTGAGCAGTATTGCGATTAACACCAATTAATAGTCTCACTACACGTAGGCCAAGATTGACCCCTAGCAAGACATCATGGCCACCCGATATATTTGGATTCAACGAAATAGCTACCTATCAATGATATGGTTACCGTACAATCAAATCCTTTCATCATTTGTTGTCTCATGGAGAAGAGGTATAGAAATAGTGTCAACCTCAATTATTCTCGATATATTTGTATTCAGTTACCAGACCAATGACCGGAATAATAAATTAGATTGAGCAACAACTCAATTTCACTGTGATCACAGATTTAGTGTCATTGTCATTAACTGAATTGCGCCATGAGATAACTTCTCTTGTACCCGGGAGTGATGAATCCTTTGTCGATCCACCATAGTCTTAATACACTCTTTGGTGCAGCCAATCACTATTGTATTGATAGCTCTAAATAGAACTACGTTAGACTAATGTCAAACTACACCAATTGGTGCACAAAGCGCTCTGGTGATCTCAAGTCTAAGGATCACATGCACCACCATTCATTAGATGATTTGTTCCATAGACACTGGGGTTGCCATCTATATGAAATTCTCTAGTGGGTCAGTCCAGTGAACTTACCTATAACAAGCACCCATGTGTTGCACTAGGTTGTCGGCAAACAACCTTGACAAGTGAGATCAGTTACTACCTTTCGACAGGGTTGTTCAACACTATGATAGTCTTACTGTATTATTTGTGTCCTTGGTCAGAATAATACTAGGGCTATGAAAATTTCTAGAATGGCCACCATATATGCTCATAGGGTTCTCACTATCAAGATTTGAAACACTTGATACCTTTGTCACAGTTCTACCATCCTAAGGACATATATCAATACATACAACTATGGTTTACATGATACAGTAGACGATGCCTTTTATTGATTAATAAACATCATTACAAAGAGTTGATTCCACAATAATTGATTGACTCTACGGCACCTACTCCAACAATCTCCCACTTGCACTATAACCAATCATTCATGTGTTTAACATCGAATGACCCAAGTGCCTATCAGGCTTCTACTGCAACAAAAACTTCAACAATGGGTTAGTAGGTATTTTGTAATTCTGCACATTCTCTTTCTGATTGACTTATCAGATTAGATTGAATCAACTAAGTGTTTGGATTAGTGGTGAGACCGTGATTCCTTAGCCAGAACAATGGCTCCATTGTTATCGCAGTAGAACTTTATTGGATTAGCAATGCTTGGAACCACATGAAGTTCAGTAATGAACTTCTTGATCCAGACTACCTACATCATTGCATTAAATAATGCGATATACTTTGCATCAGTTATAAAATCCGCTGTAATACTCTGATTCGAGCTTTTCCAACTCACTACAGCTTTATTGAGACAAAATTTCAAGTAAAAATCATCTTTATCCGTTTGAAAAATACCATAACTGTATCCTTTTACAGTGAGCTCATTTTCCCCTTCATAATCCAAGAACATATTATTAGTCCTTTCTCAGGTATTTAAGGATGTCCATTAACACTCATCTAGTGTCGCCCACTTGGATCTAATTGATATCTTCTACAAGTGTTGAATGCACATAAGAGATCAATAGGAGTACATATCATCACATTGCTCCCTTGAATCCAATTAATATCTTTTGCAAGTGTTTAATGCACATGAGATATCAGTCTGAGCATACAGCATGGTATCACTCAGTTGGATTCGATTGATATCCACTACAAGTGCTTAATGCACATGAGACATCAATCTGAGCATATAAGATGGATCCAATTGCTGACGCATATGGGATCCTCTTCATTCTATCTCTCTCATTGTGTGTGTGGTTTAGGACACATATCCTTAGAGAGATAGACACCATGTGCCACCGGAAGAAATCCCTTCTTGGATTCTTCCATACTGAATTTGTTCAGTACCTTGTCTATGTACTCTAACTTAGGCTAAGCAACCTATCCGATCTATCACGATAGATCTTTATTCCAAGAATGTAGGCTGTTTTTCTTAAGTCTTTCATAGAGAAGCACTTGGATAACCAAGTGTTTATCGACTACAAGTTCGGTATATCATTCCCGATCAGAAGTATGTCATCGACATACAACACTAAGAATGCCATTGCGCTCCCACTTACTTTCTTGTAAACACAAGTCTCATCTTCATTCTTGATAAAAACCGTAGTATTATACGGCTTCATCAAAACGAATGTTCCAGCTCCTTGAAATTTGCTTGAGTCCATATTTGGACCTCTGTAATTTGCATATCTTTTTAGCTTGCCCATCAAGAATGAAACCATCGGGTTGTTTCATGTACACATCCTCTTCAAGGTTTCCATTTAGGAAAGTCATTTTGACATTCATTTGCCAAATCTCACAGTCATTAGCTTGTCCATTGAGAATGAAACCATCGGGTTGTGCCGTATACACATCCTCTTCAAGGTTTCCATTCAAGAAAGTTGTTTTGACATCTATTTGCCAAATCTCATAGTCATTAGCTTGTCCATCGAGAATGAAACCATCGGGTTGTGTCATATACACATCTTCTTTAAGGTTTTCATTCAGGAAAGTAGTTATGACATCCATTTGCCAAATTTCACAGTCATGATATGCAACAATCGCAAGCATAATCCAGATGAATTTGATCATGGCAACTAGTGAAAAGGTTTCTTTATAGTCAATACCATGAATTTCTATGAAACCTTTGGGAACCAGTCGTGCTTTATAAGTATGCACTTTGCCTTCCATGTCAGTCTTCTTCTTGAAGACTCATTTACACCCTATGGGTTTTACCCCTTCAAGTGAATCCACTAGAAACCATGACTGGTTCTGGTACATGGAGTCCATCTAAGATTTCATGGCTTTAAGCCATTTAACGGAATCTAGATCCGATACAGCTTCATCGTAAGTTATAGGTTCATTGTCTTAGTAGACCAGCACGTCACCATGTTGAGTCACGAGATAACCGTATTCCTCGGGCTCATAACATACTCTCCCAAATCTACGTACCTCCTGTGCTATCTAAGGTGGTTCACTTTGATCCATAAATTATGGAGTAACCTCCTCACGATGTTCAACCACCTCTTATGGCACATCTTCCCATCTTTCATCTAATGTATCTTATGGTATTAGAACTTCATCGAGTTCTACTTTTCTCCCACTAGTACTTCTTACAAAAAAATTACACTCTTCTGGATGGTAGAAATAGTATCCTTTGGTCTCTTCAGGATACTCCACAAATATACATTTGTAGGATTTCAGGCCCAGCTTGTTCAAACTCAATTTCTTGACATAAGCTTCGCAACCCCAGATCTTTAGATAAGATAAGTTGGGCTTTCGCCCAATCCATACGGAGTCTTATCTACAGACCTTGACATCACACTATTTAATGCATGAGTCGTAGTCTTTAAGGCATAGCCCTAGAACTATATGGGTAGATCACTAAAAACTCATCATGGATCTAACCATTTCATGTAAGGTCATATTCCTCCTTTTAGATACACCATTATGCTCGGGTGTATACAAAGAGGTGAGTTTTGATACTATCCACATTCTTTTAGGTATGTTTAATTCAACTTACCTCAGTTGGCATAGTTGTTATTTTGAGAATATCTTTATTGTCTATATTGAGAACATATTATTATGAAACAGTTCCACAAAGAATATTATTTATACTCAAGGACAATAATCCATTAGTAAAGTAATATTCTCACTTGTCCTAAGTGGACACAGAAATATAATTTCTAGAAACTGAAGAAAGATCATAATAATCCACAAGTTCCAAGAAACAAGCCCGTAGGCAAAATCAGACGATAAGATCCTACAAAAAATGTAGCATCATATGTTATATTTTCAATTGATAGGTCCACCTCTCCCTCGGCGAGCAATCTACTCTGCCATAGTCCCTGCACATCAAAACAAATGTGAGTACCACATCTTGTGTCAATAACTCGAGATGTTGATGGGAGAAGTTAATCTCAAGAACATACATGACGAAGAAGTAACATTCTTCTTCCTTTTTGCTAGGAAGGCTTTGCAACGTTTCCTCTAGTGGCTGGGATTCCCACAGTAAGGACGAACACCCTTCCTACCTATAACAGTTCCTTCCAACGACTTCTGAGCCCTTTCCTTCTCACTTGAGTTAGGTTCAACCAACATCAATGTTTTTGACATTTTCATGCCTGACTCAGTAGCCTTCAACATATTCAGAAGCTCAGGAAGGGTATTCTTCTTATCATCCTTAATGAAGTCAGAGACAAATTGAGAGGAAGAATTTGGTAAAGACTGTAATATTAGGTTTATCGCTAAACCCTCATTAAGTCTGCGTCCCAAAATCTCAAGTCTGTCATATACTCGGTCAACTTGAGTATATGATCTTCAATTTTGGTACCCTCTTCCATCTTGCATTTGAACAATAACCGAGACATCATATGCTTCTCATTTCTCTGAAGAAAATGAAGAATAGAAGCTAAGTCCATTTTTTGGCACTGATGTCACAGTAATGGTGTCACTGATGCAAGCACAATGTATCTAGTCATTTCTGCTTTTGCATCATGCATGTGTATGCTTCATAGATACATACCCAGTCTCATGGATAAAACTATTAGCAAACTCCAGTGATAAAGTCTGCTCAATGGTGTATAATCTATCGTTTGATTGAAGTACATTGTTTATACTTCTATACCAGTCAACAAAATTCTCACCATTCCATTTCTCTCCCAATTCGATGATTTGTCTCAATGATGATGGGATCATATTGCTCAATTTTAAGTCAATCTACGAGTGCAGAATAAGTAACTGTTATTACAATGTTTATTATTATTATTTAATAAGGTCTTTTATTAAATAATTGCTCCCACTATTTTCCTCAAATCAATAGCCCTCACTATTAACTCGAGAAAGCCCGTTGGCTTTCCTAGTGAATTGAGATGCCATCTAGCCCATTTCAAACCTTTGCTTTGGCAAACAAGCTCAAATGGGTTGATTAGGTAGACCAACAAACTTAATCCACACTAGTTGATAGCTCCCACTACCAACCTCAAATGTGAAGCAAGCCAATAAGCCAATCACACAATTCAATGACCTAGCTGTCGTCCTCAAGTGTGATTCTTAGTGTCAGTAGAGTGGACACTACATATCGCCACGTACACACAACAAGCGTACTTCTCTATTATGCTTATGACGTGTTTATCAACCTTCGCTTTGGCAAACAAGCAAAACAGTCATTTTAAGTTGACCTATCACCATTAAGGAAAACTCCAATGAAATTTAACCTCCCACCGGTAGAAGTGTACCTTTCGCTTCGGCGAACAAGGTTCCGACAAACAGTGGTTTGATTAAATCGATGGGGATGGAAGGCTTACACATGACTTAATATACTTTATTTGAGGGTTTTTATTTTATGTCTCAACAGTTTTATTATCTTTGTTAGAATGACATCGTTTGGCATGTTATGAAACATTCAACCTTAGCATGTATTCTAAGCAAAATATAAACATGCCGGTACATGGCCCAACTAAAACTGATTTCCTCGAGCCTAGAGGAATCAGTGGGCCACCTAGGGGTCCTGTAACAAATATCTTGAGTCTTCAAGTATGATTGCCTCATCCTTGCTCCGTCTTTAAGTACATTACAACGTACATTATACTAAATTTACAATGAAATTCATTATGACACTAATTTTACATCAATAAATTTAGAAACCTCGATTTACATTCGAGAGGAATGAGATGAGAAGAGAATGTATATCGAGAAGGTAGGAGAAAGGCAGGGCACGCATGCCCTATTTAATAATTACAATCATACATACCCAAAAATTTTAAAACATTCACCATAGGTGCAAGGCTCATGTACCGGGCACCATGCAATTTTTCGAACAAGAATTATTGTATATATTCAAAACAATCAATTTTGAATTGGATGGATTGATTTATCAAAACTACCCTCTTGAATTTGTGGAATTATGCATCAATCAAGCGTTAAAAACGCTACAACACCACTTATGCGGCGGCCTGGTTTTATGACGCCGCGGCGCACAGTAGGAATAGATTTGCGTCATGACGAAGTTTTATTTCACTGTGGTGAAAAACCAACAATACACACTATGACGATGCATTTGCGCCGTGGCATATTCCTCTTACGCCATGGGGCAATCACCGATCTTACGATTCAGCGTGCTACTTCGTCGTTTTCACGCCACATGTAGTTTTATTACGCCATGACGCAAATGCGCGTTTTCTCATTTGACGACGCTTTCATGCTGCAGCAAAGTTTCATTTCAACGCAGCTCAAATCTCACGATTGCGTGATCATGCTGCGTAATCACACCGCGAAGAAGTTTTATTTCGGCATGGCCCAAAAACGCGATTTCAGTCGCTCGATGTTTTCCCACATTTGCGCCGCGGCTAAGTTTTATTTCGCCGTGGTGCATTTACGTAATTTTGGTTTACAAAACTCTATGCGGTGGCACTAAAGAACTATGTTGCAGTGCAAATCGCAGTTTCCAGATTACTGTTCATGCGCATATCTCAAAAATGATCCAATGCGAATCCTTCAACAAATCCAACACATCAGTTAATCAATTTAAGCAATATCAACAGATTAATAAACCAAACATGCAATATCCAACATTCAATTCAGTTAATCAATCAAAAAACTATTAAAATATATATTGTCAAGAACCCTAGGCTCTGATACCACTGTAAGTAAATCGGTGGGTAAACGCAGTGGAAAACAAATATATTTCCTATCGATTACTCTGAATAACCCAAGATCAGGGTTTGATACGTATATATTTTACATGCTTAAAATTGAAAAGAACAAATATAACATTCATCCAGACAAGGATAAGAGATCTTACGCGCGTTTGGAGGCTCTTTCAAATGTCTTTGAATCTACTTCGCTACCGATCCAAGAATAGGATCGAACGAATGGTAATCCACATGAAGACAATCCGAAGAACCAAAGAGGGATTTGCTAGATTCTCTTGGGCTTCAAGAATCAACTCAAAATCAAAGAAAATATTTGATTCAAAGACCCAAGGAAACGTGCGAGGTGTAAAGAAAAATGGCTACCTTCTTTTCTCTCTTTTTGATTGAATGAAATATCTTATTCCTTCTTTAACACACACGCACTTATATAGAGCATGTGTCAAAACCCTATTCCAATGAGGAATAGGCATGAGCTCCAACCCTTGTATCCAAACACCCCTCTTGTGGTATTTTTATTTTAAATTTATTATTATTATAATTAAAGTCAATTAATATATTTATAAGATATATTAACATTTAATTAACAATAATAATTCATTATAATATATGTACATATATTTAAACATAATCTCACTAATTTAATTTTAATATTAAATTAAATATAGGCAACAACCTCAGCAAATTTAATTGCACTGTGAGATTACCAAAATACTCTTTTATTCTAAAAGATAAAAATGCCCCTTGCACAAACTTATTCTTAAATTATCTTCTATGTGTGTAACCCGTAAACTTCTCATCATACCGGCAATGAGCAGTATCGCGATTAATGCCAATTAATAGTCTCACTACACACAGACCAAGATTGGCTCCTAGCAAGACATCATGGCCACCTGATAGATTCGGATTCAGCAAAATAGCTACCTATCAACAATATGGTTACCATACAATCAAATCCTTTCATCATTTGTTAATACATCGAGACAAAGGTATAGAAATAATGTCAACCTCAGTTATCCTCGATATATTTGTATTCAGTTATGAGACCAATGACCAAAATAATAAATTAGATTGAGTAATAACTCAATCCCACTATGATCACAGATTTAATGTCATTGTCATTAACTAAATTATGCCATGAGATAACTTCTCCTGTACCCGGGAGTGATGAATCCTCTGTCGATCTACCATAGTCTTGATACACTCCTTGATGCAGCCAATCACTACCGTATTGATAGCCGTAAATAGAACTACGTTAGGCTAGTGTCAAACTATAGCAATCGGTGTACAAGGCGCTCTGGTGATCTCAAGTCTAAGGATCACATGCACCATCCATTCGTTAGAGGATTTGTTCCATAAACACTAGGGTTACCATCTATATGAAATCCTTTGGTGGGTCAATCCAGTGAACTTACCTACAGCAAGCACCCATGTGTTGCATTAGGTTGTCGGCAAACAACCTTGACAAGTGAGATCAGTCACTGCCTTTCGACAAGGTCGTTCAACACTATGATAGCCTTATCGTATTATCTGTGTCCTTGGTCAGAATAATACTGGGACTACAGACATTTCTAGAATGGTCACCATATGTGCTCATAAGGTTCTCACTATCAAGATTTGAAACACTTGATACCCTCGTCACGGTTTTACCATCCTAAGGACATTTATCAATATATACAACTATGATTTATATGATACAGTAGACAATGCCTTTTATTGATTAATAAACATCGTTATAAAGAGTCAATTCCACAATAATTGATTGGCTCTGGGGCACTTACTCCAACAATACACACCAAGCAAGATTAAATCAATGACATGCTTTTCCAAATTTTATTAATGGAAATACATGATTTCGAGGTTGGCAGCAACTCTTTTGCAAGTAAAATCTTTGAATTGCATCCCTATTTTAGGCCGTAGAGATGGATCAGACATATGATCTTTCAAGATGGCTTCTAGTTCTACATGACTTTCCTTTAATGGATCATTTTCTTTATCATTGGTTTTATTTTCTTGGACTGATGAGGATGATTGGTCTATTGTTGATTTTCTTTTGAGAAATTTATCCATATTGCGTACCTAATAATAAGTTTTAAAGAAATAAAACAATAAGAAATTATAAAAGAATAATAACCCATAGTGATTTACATACATAGTAATAGAAAGACAATAAGACATACATAGTGACCCATAGTGATTTACATACATAGTAATGGAAAGACAATAAGAATATTGAAAATTTAAGCTTCAAGCACTCTTTTCTTCCACACCTAACACCAAAGGACAACCAAAAATCAACAAACCAACACTTAAATAGTTAAATTGAAGAAAAGATGAAGAAATTCACCAATTAAACCCCTTGCATGTGTCACTCGGAACCAAATGGGAGTTACTTGTTTCAAAATTTCTCCTCCATTTTTGCTTCACTTTCACTCTCACTCCTCCTCTATCACTATACCTCTCAACCAAACCCAATCTTCCCTCTCTTCTCTTTTTCTTTTTCCTTTGCTTATTTTTCCTTTCTTTATGGGTTTTTCTCTCTTCTTCTTCATTTTGGGCGAACAACCCAGTTTATATACAAAACAACTTCTTGGAATTATAAATTGCCCCAAAATTCTCTTATTTTGACCATGACCCCACCACATCAGAATTCTATTGTAAAAATGCCCAGATTTCTCCCTTTAGTTACATGCAAACCCAGCAGCTCTTATTCCTTTCATTTTCACTCCCACTAAAATTTTTAAAAACTAACAGATCTCTTTGCATAAAAATAAAAATTACAAAGAATATATAATAACTATATTAGGATTAAAAACGGGGTTTTACAAAAACAAAATCCAAACTTTCTGTGGGGTTGGGTCGTTTCGTTCTCAAAATCTCAAAGTTTTATAGGGGCAAAATTTAAATAAATATAAAATCTGAAATCTTTAAAAAAAAATGAGTGGGGCTATGGTCCCTACTCGTCATTCAGTAAATCCGACCATGACCACCATCAGACTCCTTTGGAACCATTCATGTCACGTGAAGGCTTTCTCAAAACATGTACCAAGCTTACTAGAATTAAAGGAACAACGAGAAGTTCTCCACTCTGAAAAAGAAGGAACGGAAAGGGCAGGCGGCATCTCTCGTTGTCTTCACGGAATTTTGCATTTGAATGACCGAAAAAAGAGAGCCGAACTATGTTTGTTTCGGGATCGGAAAGGTCGGCCAATCAGGATCAAAGATGACTGCCTAGTGGCGGCGAGTATCTCTGTTTTAGACTTGTTTTTTCCTCTTGTCCATCGAAAAGGTAAACATTTTTTATCTTAGAAAAAAGAAAACTTTAATTAAAAGTGGTGTGCTGGAAGAATAAATGGTAATTACTAATTTATAAAATAAATATTTAAAAAAATACTGGGACTTAAAATAAAACCTTGTAAAAAAATACTGGGGCTTAAAATAAGACCTTGTGAAGCTTAAATAGCACCACTCTTTTAGTTTTTCAATCTGATCCAATCCAATCTAATCCAATTTGTATAAAATTAAAATCCAATCCAATTCAATGACATCAAATTTAAGAAAATTGCATTCAATTGAACCAAAAAAAAAATTGATTTCATCTAAAATCCAATTTGATCATACATTCCATTAAACTTTTTGTCAAAATTTGATTATTTCATAATTAAATAATTTAGTCATTAGAGAACTATTATATTATTTAAACATAGGGAAAATGATGCTATTCAAAATATTAAACATTTTGTTTTATTATAAAGAGGCATAAGTTGTTTGTCCATTGCAAATATAATATAACAAATGAAAATAATCGCAATAAAATAAATCTTTCTAAGAATTAAAACTAAAATGTAATATCACATAATAGCAACTAATAAAATAGACTAAAATTTATAAATTGAAAGGCATAATTGGATTGGATTGGTTTTGATTTGGATTCACCCAATACAATCCATCTAATTGAGATCCGATCCAATCCAATTAAATTACTAAAACCGCTCAAAATTGGATTAATTAATTCGAATGGATCTGATTGGATTTTGAAACCCTTAAATTTAACCCCAAAAAGGATACCCAGCGTTGCCTAGCTCACTCAATTTGTTGATTCCTCACCAATCCTTGTCCTTCGTCTCCATCCTATCCCTTTTTCCTTAGTCGATCTGACTTCTTCTTTCTCCACTAACTAAAATCCACTCAAATCTCCCATATTTTCTTTACTCTTTCACTCCACTCTTGGCCTCACTCTCCTCTCTTTTACTTTTCCTTCACTTTTTATCATATAAATTATTATTTTATTCCTCTGAAACCCTAAACCCTCTATAGAGCTCTTATAGCCAAAACACTGTAACCTGCCTACAATCAAAGAACAATCAGATCTTAAAAGAAGAAACGTCAGTTGCCGAAAAATTGGGGTAGAGTTTGAGAAGAAGAAACGACGGTTGGACTTGGGCTGCCTTTTTATACTCTATGTATAAATTTAATTTTAGTCCATAAACAAATGAAAAAACCCAAAATCACCCCCATAAATCAATTTAGTCCTTACAATAAAATAAAAATTTCAACTCAACCTAAGCAAAACCACCCCCATTTGTTCATAGGATACCCTGCATTGGGTATCCTCGTGGGCTGCTGAGGTTTTAGTGGAGTGATGAGGCCCATATGTTCATAGGATACCCAGCATTGGGTATACTGCAAAAACTTTGGGGTGGGCCAGAAAACATTGGTTCTCTATAAATGGCCCCAAAACTGACAAGGTACCATTCGGGGCTATAGAGCGATGGGGCCCATTAATTCATGGGACACCCAGCGTTGGGTATCCTGTGAAAACTTTGACGTGGTTTTGAGGACGTTGCTGTGGGCTGCTGAGGTTTAGGGTTTATTGGAGCGATGAGGCCCATTTGTTCATAGGATACCCAACATTAGGTATACTACGAAAACATTGGGGTGGGCCTAGAAATGTTGGTTCTCTATAAACATTATATAAGTTTAATGAGCTCGAACTCAAGCTCGTTTACCATCTCCCCTTTATCGAGTTTGAGTCGAGCCAAGAAATTTTAAGCTCGATTGTCTCTTCTCGAACTTGAACTCGCCTCCCTTATTAGCCAAAAACTTAGCTTGATAACAACCCTACCTCCAACACTATATCTCAATGTCTCTAACCTACATGGCAATGTTTAGTGGACTAACAACTTAACTAACATGTCTAAAACCATTCAAAATTGGTGTTTACTTGATGAGTAGCTTAACCAACGAAGTAAAGCTTCAACTATCAACATTTTTTTCTCTTTCTTGTAGACAATTTGTCATATCTATAAATTTGCTTGAAACAAGGAGAGAGGGTAAGAAAAATACCAATGTGATAAAACCTTGTGCCACATATATGGAATAAAGAACTCCTTTGAATTCGCCCTTGAAAAGTGATGATGAAGAGCTTGACGACTTGTATTTATTTTATTTTTTACTTGATGGTTGGATTAGGATTTTGGAAGTAATGGATTTGGTGGATTTTGTGCAATATATGTCTATTTATGAAATCCATCGATCCTTATTCTTTCTTGACTTTTGTTTAAGGAACAATGGCATTTCGAGTATGTGAGCATGCACATAACTTGCCCGATTTTGAGGTTGAAAGTACGGTGAAACAAGAGATTGAAAAGGGGGATTTGATAACTTGTTAAAATTACAAAATATGCCAAAGCATTGTGCACACATAATCAAGGCATTGGCTACCTCTTATGAGAAAGAGACGTCCTGTTTTAGGCTAAATAATAATGTAGTCCTTCATTTTGGTTTAGAAGATGTCCTTTACATCATAGGGTTGCCTATAAAAGGCAGACCTATTTTAGGTTTGAAAAGTGATGGTGAAATTTTAGTAAATAAATATTTTCAAGGAGCTTCTAATAATTTTTTCATTAAGGGCAGGTGAATACAGCTGAAAATTTTAAGAGATAAAGCACCCATAAGGGATGGTGATATGGATGATAGGGTTAGAATGACAATTTTGTATATTTTAGGCAACACTATAGTTGTTAATACCTCTGGTTGTTATGTCAACTCCTCCTATGCTTCTTTGCTTGATGATATTCATAGTTTGGTTGAATATTTACGGGGTGAGATGCTCTTGGTTATTCTTCACAAGAGTTTAGCTGGGTATAGGAGCAAAGAAAGAGAACCAAATACTTCTTAGGTTGTTCATATGCTTCAATGGTAAGAAATTTTGTTTTTTTACTAACAATATTATAGGAATAAATGTTATTATATGTTTCAAATTTAACCACATCCTTTTTCTTCTTTTTTGTTTTTTAAGATTTGAGCACTAGAGCACATTAATGTTTTACGCACATGAGCGGATTCAATGAATGACGAGTGGGGACCATGGCCCCCACTCAATTTTTTAAGGATTTCATATTTTATATTTATATTTATTTAAATTTTGCTCCTATAAAACTTTGAGAATAGAACGGCCTAGCCCCCACAGAAAGTTTGGATTTTGTTTTTGTAAAACCCTGTTTTTAATCCTAATATATTTATTGCATATTCTTTGTAATTTTTATTTTTATGCAAGGAGATCTGTTAGTTTTTAAAAGTTTTAGTGGGAGTGAAAATGAAAGAAATAAGAGCTGTTGGGTTTGCATGTAACTAAAGGGAGAAATCTGGACATTTTTACAATAGAATTCTAATGTGGTGGGGTCATGGTCAGAATAAGAGAATTTTAGGGTAGTTTATAATTCTAAGAAGTTGTTTTATATATAAACTGGGTTGTTTGCCCAAAATGAAGAAGAGAAGAGAAAAACCCATAAAGAAGAAAGGAAGAAGAAGCAAAGAAAAAGGAAAAAGAGAAGAGAGGGAACATTGGGTTTGGCTGAGAGGTAGAGTGATAAAGGAGGAGTGAGAGTGAAAGTGAAGCAAAAATGGAAGAGAAATTTTGAAACATGTAACTCCCATTTGGTTTCAGGTAACACATGTAGGGGGTTTAATTGGTAAATTTCTTCATCTTTTCTTCAATTTAACTATTTAAGTGTTGGTTTGTTGATTTTTGGTTGTCCTTTGGTGTTAGGTGTGGAAGAAAAGAATGCTTGAGGCTTCAATTTTCAATATTCTTATTGTCTTTCCATTACTATGTATGTAAATCACTATGGATCACTATGTATGTCTTATTGTCTTTATATTACTATGTATGTAAATCACTTTGGGTTATTATTCTTGTATAATTTCTTATTGTTTTATTTGTTTAAAACTTATTATTAGGCACGCAATATAGATAAATTTCTCAAAAGAAAATCAGAAATAGACCAATCATCCTCATCAGTCCAAGAAAATAAAGCCAATGATAAAGAAAATGATCCATTAAAGGAAATTCATGTAGAACTAGGAGCCATCTTGAAAGATCTTCTGTCTGATCTATCTCTACGGCCTAAAATCAATCATTATCATCTTAATTATAGGGATGTAATTCGAAGATTTTACTTGTAAAAAAGTTGTTGTCAACCTCAAAATCATGCATTTCCATTAACAAAATTTGGAAAAGCATATCATTGATTTAATCTTGCTTGGTGGTTTGGTGTGTATGATGATTGGCTTGAGTATAGTGTGACCAAAAATGCTGCACTCTGCTTGTATTGTTATCTTCTTAAACCTGTCATTATGAGCCAAGTTGGTAGTGATGCTTTCATCAGTGAGGGATTTCATAATTGGAAGAAACCAGAACGCTTTGAAATTCATGTTGGCCAGCCAAATAGTGCCACAACCAAGCACGACAGAGTTGTGTGAATTTAATGAATCAAAGGCAACATATCGAAGTGGCTCTCTCTAAGCAATCAGATCAAGTTCAAATTGAATACCAAACTCGCTTGACTGCATCCAGTGTTTGCATTATATTTCTTTTGCGTCAAGGGTTGGCATTTCATAGTTATGATGAAACTCAAAAACCAAGGTAACTTTCTCAAACTTCTTCGTTTTCTACCTTTGCACAATGAACATTTTAAGAGTGTTGTTTTGAAGAATGCACTTAGAAATCTTAAATTGATAGCACCAGTGATTCAAAAAGATATTGTGAATGCTACAACAAATAAAACCACAAAGCCTATCATTAGTGATCTTGGAGATGACATCCTTTTAGTTTTGATTAATAAGTCTCATGATGTGTCAATTAAAGAACAAATGGCTATTGCCATACGTTATGTACATAAAAAATGTCATGTCCTTGAGCGGTTTCTTGGCATTGTACATGTTAGTGACACAACTGCAATATCACTTAAGATGGCTTTCGAGTCATTATTTTCTAAGCATGGATTGAGTTTGTCAAGATTACGTGGACAAGGTTATGACAGGCCAAGTAATATGCAAGAAGAATTTAATGGTTTGAAAAGTTTGATTTTGAGGGAGAATGAATATGCTTATTATGTTCACTGTTTTGCTCACCAACTTCAATTGACACTAGTAGCCGTTGCAAAAAATCACATTTCTATTGCTTTGTTTTTAGCTTGGTTACTAATTTGATAAATGTTGTTGGAGGTTCATGCAATCATCGAGACATGCTCTAGGAGAACCAAGTTAGTAAACTTGTTGAAGTAATACTAGAAATTGGTGAAGTTAGCAAGAGATGAGGTTTGAATCAAGAGACAAGTCTAAAACGAGTTGGTGGTAGACGCTGGGGCTCGTATTATTATACACTGATCAACTCAATCATTTTGTTCTCCTCTGTGGGTGATGTGCTTAAGGTTATTAAAGAAGATGGTTTAAATCCTGAACAAAGGGGTGAAACATGTAATCTATTAGATTTAATCTATTCCTTTGATTTTGCATTTAGCTTGCATATGATGAAAGGTATATTGGCAATTAATAATGGGTTGTCACAAGTATTGCAGAGAAAAGATCAAGACATTGTAAATGCTATGACTCTAGTCAAAGTTTCCAAACAACGATTACAGTTGTTGAGAGATGAAGGATGGGAATCTTCGTTGAGTGAAGTTTCTTCATTTAGCTAAAAGCATGATATTGCCATTTTGAATATGGATGATATGTTTGCAATTCAAGGGCAGCCACGATAGAGAGTGGAGCAGATGACAAATTTGCATCACTATTGAGTTGAATTGTTTTATACAGTGATAGATATGCAACTTCAAGAACTTAACACTTGTTTCACTAAGGTTAGTACTGAGTTGCTTTTTTGTATGACAAGTTTAGATCCAAGTAATTCATTATTTGCTTTGACAAGCATAAGTAGAGGCGTCAGCCGAGCCGAGCTGAGTCGTTCGCAAGTCGACTCGGCTCGAGTAAGACTCGAATTAGGTACCGAGTCGAGTTCGAGTCTACCTCGACTTGGCTTGATTCAGCTTGCGAGTCAATAGTGGCTCGTTTAGGGCGAAAAATACAAGTTTTAGGTTTGTTTTATAATTTGACATGCAAAAGGTTTAAAAAATCACAAATTAACCCTTAACCCAAATCGCATAAACGATTTCCCCAAAATCACACCCAATCGCCCACAAACACAAGAACTACCCAATCGTCATTTCCCATCGCCTTGTCCGTCATCGATGACGCTTGTTTTTTGCGAAGAATTTGTGAGGAGTTCGTTAACTAGCGTTTCTCAACTGCAATAGGTTTGTTCCTTCACAAAATTTAGATTTTTTTTTTTTATCTGATTTGTGTAAAACAAGATCTACAGGTTATATAAGAAAAAGGGCCAAACGAACCGTAATCGAGCCAATTTGAACTTGCGTTAATCGAGTCATAATCGAGCTTTTCGAGTCAAGTCACGAGTCGGCTCGATTATAAACGAGTTACGTCACGAGTCGAATTTTCCTGACTCATGACTTGACTCAAACTCATCTAATGCTTAACCGAATCAGGCTCATTTAGGGTGATACTCGGCTCGTTTATACCCCTAAGCATAAGTTGATGCGTTTTGCCTAGTTTTATCCATCTGGTTTTTCTGCACTTAAGTTGATGGTACTTGAGAACCAAGCTGAGACTTATGTTATTGACATGCGTTCTCGTGATGAATTTGTTGAGTTACAATTGGTGATTTGGCTAAGAATTTAGTTAGGTTTAAAAAAGACATTTTGTATCTGTTGGTGTATAAACTTGTGAAACTTGCATTGGTTTTACCAGTTGCGATTGCGACCGTTGAAAGGGCTTTTTCTGCAATGAATCTTGTGAAAAGTCGATTACACAATTGAATGGGAGATCAATGGATGAATGATTGCTTGGTCACCTATACTGAGAAAGATGTATTTGATACAATTGATGATGAGATGATTATCCAATGTTTTTAGAATATGAAAACTCGTCAAGGACAATTGTAGAAAAAATGTTTTATTTTTACAAAAACTATGTTTTTTTTAAGATATTTATTTGTATTTTGTAACTTTTTGTTGAAGCTCATCATAATGAAAAAAAAAGTATGAATATGATTGGTTTTAATTTTTTTTGTTTATTTTGTGCCCCCATCGAGTGAAATTCCTGGATTGCCACTAATGGTGGTACAACTGCTGCAATCTTAAACGATGAAGGTCAATATGGTCGTGGTTGCGATTAGTTGCCAAATTGTAAAGTCCTGAAATGATGCTTCTGTTGGTGTGGTTGTGGTCCTCTATTAAACAGCTTAGGAGATTGGGCCTTTCAATGATCCTTATGCTTGCAAAAACTGCATTCATCAATCCCAACTTTTGAGTGAGGCTTGTTCTCATAGTGAGGATGAGGTCTAGAAGGAACTGCCAAAACTAACGGATTGAGTGCTGAGAAAGTCAAAGTAAAAGGAAAATTAAGCCGCAACCTATTCTCTCTATGGGAGAAAACATATTGATTCTTATTCAACTCCATGTAAATGCACTCCCGCTCAAACACCGGGGAGAGATAATACCTATAGTTGGGGAAATACTTGTAATTCCGGGTCTATCCTTGACCTAGCCCTTGTGTTGCCCCCCTATTTATTGCATAACCACACTATTGTTACATTGCTTAAGTCAGTTTGATTGACATAGAAAGACTTCTCACTCCCAGCGAGATAGCCTTTCATTGAGTCCCTACTCACACTAAGCTAATCCAAGTTATCTAGAGACAGGAAATCTCCTAAATAATGAAAAATGAAATAGGATATTTTATTACCTTGGCTTTCCTTAGCTTTTCCCGACTTGTTTGGATCGGAGGCAAGATAAAAAGGAATGTATTCAATGAGAAATCCTTTATTTATTTATTATTTTCTAAAACTGCAATTTGAAATTCTTTGTTTGGAAATTAGGTGTGTTTGTTTTGTTATTTTGGGTATAATTTTTGAAATCCTACCCAAAATACATATTTGTTTCTCTATTCTGAAAATTCAATTCAATACAACTATTTTTAAACCCCTTAGGTTTGTTAATTTAATTAAACACCTCCAACAAAAAAAAAAGTTTAAAAATTGACAAAAACAACCCCACCCACTCACATTTGCCAGATTCCAACAGTGGTGGCCAGTTGTCGGCATTTAATGAGTGGGTGGAGGTGTTTTTGTTAATTTTTAATATTTTATTGTATGGGTGTTTAGTAAATTAACAAACCTAGAGGGTGTTTTTGTTAATTTTTAAATCTTACCTCGTAATAATCACCTAACTCAACTTTTTCAAAAATCCTACCCAAAATAATGAAACAAACACATATGTTGTCATGGTTGATTTTTTTTTTTTTTTTCTTTTAGGAGATGAAATAATGGATATTCTCATTAATTGTCTTTGTTTAGCGTTTGATTTCAGAAATTTAGTTTAACTTTAAACTACTCTTTAATTTTGTGATATATTGGGGAACAATGGAAAAGAAAATTATTTTAACATTCATCTTATAAAAAAGAAATTCCATCTTTTATTTTCATAATTCTCATGGAAGTTAAAAGTTGATTATAATAAAAATACTATGTATGAGAATTTGGATAGGAGAAAGTTTATCAAAAGTGAACTCAGATTCTATCAAAAACAAAAATGACGATTGAAATATAACGAGGAGATAAAATAGGGATGGTGGAGTTAACAAAGATGGCCATTTGAAATAATGAAATTTAACTCGGTAGAAAAAAAAATAGGGATGGTGGGGTTAACAAAGAAATTAAGAAAAAAATATTAGAGAAAGGTAATTTTGGAATGAAATACAAGATACTTATAAATTCAATTTTTAAAATAATTTTAATTATTATTGAGGCCTAGAAAGAGATTTAATGGGACTTAAATAACATCACTCAATCTAATATATGGATCGGATGGGATTTAGTAAAAATTATTTAAAATTTTGGTAAAAATGTATTTCATTTAATTTTTGTAAAAGGTTAAATTTTACGTTATTTTTATAAGTTATTAAAATATATTATTAAATATCAAAATTAATAGACGGCAGGCTAATTGTCCTCAACGCCTTGGCCTTACTGATAGGGGTATACGTGGCATTAACCCTTTTCAACTATTTCAAAACCCTAATTTTCTGTTCACCATGTCTTTCTCTTCCAGTAACCGCAAAACCACTCCTTTTTAGACCCAAAAACACACCCTTTATGATCTGCTTTCCCTCACGAAAATTGCCTAGCTCGCATGGTCGGCAAGGTCCCTGCCCAGCAACCGCAGCAACAACAGAACACTGGGGCCTCTATTTCTACGGCTACGAGATCCGTGGCTGCCGGGGACATGAACCAGGCCTCAACTTCTAGTGATTCAGATGATGATGTAAGCTTCAATTCAGTCTAGAGTTTTGCTGATCTTGTATATGGTGTATTATGTATATTCAATTCTTGGACTATTATTGTTCTTTTATTTAATTCTAGTGCTAGGGCGTGTTTCAAATTGGGGGTGGAGTTGAACAAAGGTAAATAACGGTTTTGTTGGTTAATTTGTAGAGATTCATTAGTATATAAATGTTGACGGCTGCTTTAACTACAACCATTTATATAACATAGGTCTTGTGTTACTCTAATCAGTCAGAAATTAAGTCAATTGAACTCTTACAAATGAGAGTTTTAGTTAACGAGTGTGGTCGTGGCTGTGCTAGTGATGATGCTAGCTCAGGTCTTTTTAATGGGTTGTTTATTGCTCAGAAATCAGCTGAGATAAATATGAGTTTAATCTCAACTTATGCAAGCTACTTAATTCAATCTCCAATAATTTACCTGTTTCAAAGAATGAGACGGTTCAATAAATAAAGAAGTGGTGAGATTGAGATGTTCCTTATCACGAGGGACACAGTTGGTGTCAAGCAAATTGTAAGATTGTTAAATGGCAACGTCAATAGAACTGAATAATGTGTAACATAATGAGAGTTTGTGATCAGCTAGTAATCTAGAATTAGAATGAATAATAGATTTATTTTGGAGGCACATGCATGGTTTTAGTTATAAATTGGAGACTTTAAGTTGATGAGATTGTTTCCGTACTTGTGTTAAAATGTTGCATATGTGGTTTGTCTGCTTGTGTGTGAATTTACATCTATGTTTATGTTGGAAGATGCCTTTTAAAATAAACGATGCTATATGCTTGGTAACAATTGTTATATTTATAACCTTGTGGATGATTTCGGGTTCCCAAATATTAGCCCTAAAAATGTAGCTGTTAGTGTACCTTTTTGGGTTTATTACTTGTGTTTCAATTTCTTCATGAAATGATTCCAGATCGGAGGGGAATTTCTGATTCAATCAAACACTCAAAAGCACCAGAAACTTCAAGAAGATGATAACTCGGCTGTTTTTGAAACTGTGGAGGTAGGTTGATGGTTTAAAATCCAGTTCAGTTAGAAGTCTGGTACTAATATTTATTCTAAATTATTGGCTGTGTTCACACGTTTTCTCATATTCAAATGTTTTCCTTCATGAGCCTTTGATATAATTTTCTGATTTACATATGAAATAATGAGGCCAATCTAATGGTGATATTCTTATGGCACTGATTAATATGTTAAGTACTTAATGCACTTCAACAATAAATTCTCTCCTTGTTTTGTTTTTGGAAAATGATTACACTGATGCTTGATTAAAACTGAACCAGGCAGTAGTTGACGGAAGACAAAAGAATTCTGAAGCTGTTGAGGCCAAGGTAGGTTTAGATGTAAATAGGAAAAAGCATGATCGTGGTAGGGGAAATTCTGTTTCAGACGGAGGCCGTGGTTCCAGAAATGAACAAGTAAGATCACAAATATCTGCTACAACAGTTTCACCTTCAAATGGTCAGCTTGAGAACTCCTATCTTAGGGTATGTTTTACTGGTATGAGTTGCTCTGATTTCTTTCCTTATAGATTTTTTTTTTTTTTTTTTTAAATTAGAAATTATCATCATTGTCAATGTTATTGTCGAGAGACTTTCTAATTGTAAAGAATTAATTAGACCTCTCTGAATTTTACATAAAATGAAAATGAAATTCCTTTTCCTTTAGTTTAAAGGTTATAATGTTTTGCTGAATGTTTCTCCTCAATAGTTGCAAAATAATTTCTTTAATATTTCTCTTCTGTTCTTTTGTAAATTTTCCTTTGCCTTTCATCTCCAACTTTCTTTCAAAATGCATTGCTTAAAAAAATTGACATGTATTGGTTGTCATCTTTTATATCCATCCTGAAATAAATTTGGATAAATAATAATTTTCTTCAAAAGATAATTAGGGCTGATACAGATTATTTATGTTTTCGGCAATGTTTTTATTATTGTTAAAATACTTGTCAAATAGTTTCTTTAAAAAAAAATTCCAATTGAAACCCTAATTCCTAAGTTACAGATCCTATAACTCAACCAGCCCTCTCCTCCAGTGCCATAGCCACTGAAGAACCAGTCACCATACTGAAAAGCTGCCGCGGAAGCACCTATTCCTAAAATACATAGATTGTAGATTTGTTATGATTAAATAAAAGTTGATTCTTCTTCACTTCTCCTTCAAATTACGGTTCTTTCACAATTTTGAGCGCAGGGACTAAAACAAAAAGAGAAATCGGATCCTGATGAAGAGGAAAAAAAGTCGAAGGAGGTCACAGCAGTGAGCAGTGATGATGAAGAGGCAAACGAGGACCTCAGCCTTAAGATTGTGGAGAAACATCTATTGATGCGTGCGGCCAAGTTAGTTCAAAATGATGGTGACGATGACAATGACGTCATATTATATGATGAGAAAAAGGTGGATCTCTCTTCTTCGTCTGTGCTGGAACCTGGGGTTGTCACTGCAGGTCCAAGTAGAACCAATGACAAGACTGTCATTGAAGACGTGAAGAGTGATAATAAGAGAACTAGGGTTAGGAAAAAGAAGAAGAAGATTGAAATGATGGAAATTGGAGACCAATCTGTGAGTTTATTTTTATTGTTTATTATCGTTTTCTTTAACTTTAACTTTTTTGCTTTATTTATTCTGCATAGTTTAGGCAAATTTGTAATAAAGGATTGCTTTAGGTCATTGTGAAGGAAGTTCATGTCAAGACAGTTGAGAATGGTGAAGAGGCAGTTAAAGCTTCAGATATATCAGATAATATTGTCCTGCGAAAGCTTCTTGTGAGTCAAAACATTTGCTTAGAACTGGCATTTTGAAAAATATGCAATTTCCATATGGAGCCTTAGCCTAGTATCTTTCTGATATTTATTCTATCAGCGGGGGCCAAGGTATTTCGATCCTCCAGATAGCGGTTGGCAAACTTGCTATAATTGTGGTGAAGAGGGGCATATGGCTGTGAACTGTTCATCTGCTAAGCGTAAGAAACCGTGCTTTATTTGTGGGAGTTTGGACCATGGTGTCAAGCAATGCTCCAAGGTTTGTAAGAAAATACTGTTATTCGAAGCTGTATATCCCATTGTTTGAGCTGTTTTGTATGTGTTTTGTTTGTTAAAGTTGATGAGTCTTGCTTTCCAAGATATGTTTCCCTAGTCAAAAGACTTTTTCTTTATATCTTTCTTGCTGTTAAGATAAATTACTTCAAAATAACAAGCAAATATGTTTTTATTGTAATGTTCAGGTGAGCATTTATGCATATTAATTTTTCTTATTGTTATTAAGGATAAAGAAATTATTGAGCTCAGGTAATATGAAGCACTAAGTGTAAATTGTGTTAGATTAAGATTAGATAAAAACAACTATGTTAATGAGCAAATAGGATGTATTAAGCAGTGCTATGAATACTGATATCTATGGCAGGGATTTATGCATGCAATGAACCTTTTTTCTTTTTTTGGTTTACAGGAGAGGTTTGTGCTTCTGTACTTAGGTTGCTTTTTACTATATGCTCTTTGATTTCATAAAATATAGTTTTCTCCTAATGTAATGCTGTTTGTACTTAAAACTTGATTTACAAAACTGGTCTATTAGTATCTGTGTTACTTTTGCATGTTCATATGTTTTTATACTCTTTACTTATTGAGCATATTTGAAACATTTTGGCATATGTATTTGGTGTTGATCGCTAGGTTCTTTATGTCAAGGATATCTACTAACTTTGTAAATTGTGAAACTGAAACCTCTACCATTTCCCATCTATTAATAATGGAATGATCTACTATAATCATAATGATTTTATCTCCTTTGTAGAGGTTATTTTTGTGTGCCACTTATATTATCATGTTATGTGGAATTGTTGATTGTTTGAAAGTAGACGTCTCTGACATAAAGAACATTTTTACTGCTTGGCTTTCTTTGAAGTTGTCATAAAACTGAAATGAATAAGACTGGTTAGGGGCTCACTTTGGACCATCAACTCCAAAGCTAATTAGGGGTCTTGGAATGTAATTTTGCTGACACTTGGTTTAGGAGGTAAAGATAAAAAACAGAGAGAAAAAAGAAAAGAAAAGAAAAAGAAAACTAACCCAGTGAAGTTGCAGTGCAGTTTTCACATACTATTTAATGGGTCGGGGTCTCAATCAAATTCTCTTTGTTTATTTATTATATATTTTTTTTGAAACTCTGAACAGAGGAATAACTTCTTTTTTTCTATTTCTATTATGTATGCATATTTTTATTCTCACCTTCTCTTTTTAAACTTTTTTGTGTGCACAAGATTGGTTTGTGATTCAGGTCATTAGTCATCTGGTAATTCAATCATATTTGGTTTCTTTGTAGGCGCAAGATTGCTTTATTTGCAAAAAAGTTGGTCACCGTGCAAAAGATTGTCCAGAGAAGTACAAGAGTGGCTCTCAGAATGCTAAAGTATGTTTGAAATGTGGAGATTATGGGCATGACATGTTTTCATGCAGGAACAATTATTCACTTGATGACCTCAAGGTCTGTATTCCCTTCGGAAGTTCATTTTTTATTCCTTCTTACCCTTTTCCGTCAGTTTTATAGTTTCTTACCATATGTTCTGAATATGTTGTTCTTTAACTATTTTCCCATTGTGTTTTATTTCTTTCACTAGGAAATACAATGTTACATTTGCAAGAGTTATGGCCATCTGTGCTGTGTTAACATCACTGATAATCGTTCAAGAGAAGTTTCTTGTTTCAAATGCGGTCACTCTGGTCACACTGGATTGGTAAGTCTTTTCATTGTCATTTTGGTCTGTTGGAAAGAGGGGGTGTGCTTTAACCTTGTGTTACAGTAATGTCACTTCTTTCATCAGCTTTTTGTTGAATATTCTTGACTATGAAAATTTTTATTTTTCTCTGTCAATCACATAACATTTGCAGATATCCTTCGTCTTCCATTCAATTGATGCATCTCTATCATGGGGTGCTGACCTCCTGTCATTTTAGCATTGAAAACATTGGTTCTCTTTGTCATGTAAAAATGAGTTCTGAATTTTGGTTGTTCATTCTTAAGTAGTCGGCATATTTTATATGAAAATTCTTTTATGTAGGCATGCAACAGGTTACGAGGTGAAACCACAGATACTGCGTCACCTAGTTCATGCTTCAAGTGTGGTGGAGAAGGACATTTTGCACGTGAATGTGTGAGTTCCGCAAAGGTAAGCTAGATGTTCCCAGAGTCATTCTGTATTTTGTCATTCCTTTTCAAATTTGTTTTATTTTATTTTTCAATTTCCATTGTCCAGTTTTCCGTTTCAAAATGTAGTAGTTATATCTTTGATCCTGTGCAGATTCGTAGGAAGAATTTTGATTCATCAACTCCAACACTTAGACCTCATAGAGAAAATAAAGACTACTCAGGATACAAATCTGCCCCTAATGATCATGGTAAGGGTCATAAAAAGAGAAAGACCCAAAATGAAGATATAGGCATTACAACGCCACAAAAATCTAAACACAGAGGCGGTTGGATAACAGAGGATCCGGGAGAACGTTCCTCCTATAGTGAGACCAAAAGGAGTCGTTGGAAGTCTCCTGCCACACCTACTAGTAAGGGTCATAAAATTTCTGCTGTCACTGCGGGTGGTCATATTTCCAGTTCTCGGTCATTTAAAAATAAGTCGGTTCATCATCATAGATTTGCGGCGTCCAGGTTTGACAACTCTGGCAACAATGGGTTTAGGAATTATGATTGGTGGTAGAAGCCTGCACCGTAATTAATCAATTCAATAGTCAGAGGTCCTTTTATGGGGACACAGAGTGAAAGGTTATTGCCTCTTGTGTTCCCCTTGTGGATCATTGCACCCCATGTAAGGATTTCTTCAACAGTTCTGAATGAAGCTGTGTCTTTTTAATTCTTTTTATTTTCTTGTCTTGTAGATGTGCATTAATTATCCTGTGGGCTTGAATTTAACACTTAGATCATAGTAATAATAATAAATATAATTTAAATTATTAATTATTTTAAATTTTATATTAGTAATTTGTAACATAACAATAATTCTAATTGACTGACATCTTACTCGTTCACTTAACAAAATGTTGTAAATTACTTATGTAACGTGGAAACACTATTCCGGAAATTTACCCATATTTAATATTATATTAAATCATAATGTTGGAACCTAATTTTGTAATGGGCCATCACAGCCCATTGAATGAAAGCAAATGCTAAACAAACCCATTAAGGTGTTGCGGAGGCCCGTTATAAGCACAAATTCATAGGTCCAAATATGGTATATTTTAATAAATAGATTAGCGTGTTCTGATAAACAAATTGAGCTGGATTTTTGTTTTTATATCATACTTAAAAGGAGATTTAATGCCGTTAGCTCTAAAAAAATATATTAATCATAAATGTTGTCCTAATCCATGCCCAGGTGGGTTGTAGTGTGTGTAGCAAGTAAAACGATAATGGTGATATAAATATATGAAAATTAATTTCACTTGGGGAGACTAATTGAGATCGAAGCTCTGGATACGATAATATAAGAGATGAGATGAGATTTTACGTGTCTTTCGGGGATCGACCCTAACTTTGTCCAAAGTCCCTTCATGCCTGCCCTACTACTCCACGGCTTCACATATGCTTTATGTCTCTTTCTACTGCCTAATCCAACAATTACACCAACAAATGTTTCTGCCTTATGCAACATTTCTATAAACAACCTGATCCTACATCCTATAAGGCTATAAGCCGATAATTATATACATTATTCTTTTATTATGTCCTGATTTTTATGAACTTTGATACTGTGTAAGGTTTCGATGAGATTCTCTCTTGAGAGTGATCAGTTAATTGCATAGTTAATACAAGATAATTACTTAAAATCATTTAGTTCAGTCTAAAAGATTATAGATGTTAATGTATGTCGGATCCAAACACATTGTAGGTAGATTTTCATAAGTATTGTCAACCCTGAAACTCACACAATTTTATCCTAAAAAGACGTTTCTAGGTGATGAAGATGTACTTGTACTATATAATCGACCAAGATTAATACGAGACTTTGGCATCAACTAATCAAAATGTAAGCATAATATTATTCATCAATTATTTTACTAACAAAATATCGCTCCTTTGATCACGTACCAACGAAAATCAAAACAAAAAACAAATTCACAAGACCAAGAAATAAACAAAAACGCTTTAGAATAATACAAACTAAAGAATTGATCTAGCTAATACTAGATTAACCAAATCTCTAGTTCACAAGAGAACAATCTCTCCGAATTTCTCCTTGATTTCCAGTCTTAACATCGACTTGACCGAGCTTCTTAATAGCAGTAATGAAAGCTTTTTGAAAAGCTGCATTATTTGATGCAAAGAGCTCGACCGTCGCTCTTGATCTTGGATCAGTGAACAAAATTTGATCGGAGGTGAACAACCCCATTCCTTGTTTAAGGTTCTTGAAGTAGGCGTTGTCGAACTGCTGAGGCGTCGATGGGTCCATGTTGATTGCGATTCTTGGATCAACATTTTTGGGGCACATTCCTTTTAGTTGCGATGCATAGTTAGGGTTTATGGTGGGATCAGTCTTGTTCTTGGTGCTGAAGTTGTAAAGTCTGTTGAAGAATTTGCTGCAATGAGAAAATCCAAGAGTATGTGCGCCTATATAAAAAAGACATTTTCATTAGTAATGGTAATATGAAATTATGACTAATTAATTACGGGTAAATTTAAGCATGATCGTGATATAATTGAAATCGACATCCTGATTAGAGAATTTTCGATAAATCCTATGAAAAAATGAATAGTTAATTAGTTAGAAGTAAATACCTGACAATGCGATCATATCAGCTTGGGTGAGACCATGTGAGGCAAACATGGAGTTAAGTTGATCTAAATTAAACTCAGGGTGAGGAAGTCTGCGTTGAACACTTGCTTTTGTCGATATTCTCCCATCACGTCTTCCCAATTCTACTTTATAAAATGGTCCCCCAGTCTGCATATATATTCAGCAAACCATATAATAGTTTCCTTATATTAATCTCATAATGCTCATTAATATATTGTAGCAGTTCAAAGTATATAGTTTTTTATAACACAAGGACAAACATTAAGGTAGATTCTTCAGTAACAGAAATGAATGCATGCGTTTCATAAAAAGAAAACAAAAGGTTAACACAAGATATAGATTATTATTTTTCTTTTTTCTTTTTTACAACTTCCGATAATAAGAATCTTCTTTATTGTATGATTTTAGGGTAAATTGTCCCGCAATATTTTCTTTTCAGATCAATGAACAAGTATCTTGTAAATAGGTATATTACGCTATTCATATATTTATGGAGCAAAATTATATAATATATGCTCTCTTTTCACATAAACATTATTTAAAACACTTTTATGATAATTAATTAAAAACTTTTATTTTAAAACTAAAAAATAAAAGACATAAATATTTATATTAATTAATAAACGAACATTGTATCATTCAATATATAATTTTCTATCAATAAATAAATATTTTTTTTTATCAATAAACGAATGTTCTAATTTTTTTAAATAATTTTTACTAGATAAAAAATGTCTGTCTAATGGAAAAAAATGAAACTCGGTGTCCTTTTTCTTTTATTTCTTTTAAAAAGTGTCATTTAAATGATAATCTCCCTTAGTTAAACAATGCATGGGGACGTAAAAATTTCTTGACATATGATGATCATTTCGCAGTAACTAGTACAAAAAAGAAAAAAATAATTCATACCAAGGAAACGACATCTCTAGTAGCAAGAGTAGAATATCAGCACAAGAGAACTTGTGTTCTGCACTGAGGAACACTATCGATAGCTGCCTTAGCTTTGATCACAGTGTCAAATCCATCTCCGGCGAGCGAAATGTCATCAGGATGATCCTTCTCAGGACTACTATTGCCAGCATAACTGAAGCATCACATCCCTACCACAAACAAATTAATAAAATAGACTATTTTTTTTTTTTTTTTCACAAAAATCCACATTCCTTAAATTTTGAATCACTTTACTGATGCAATTAACAATTTATTACTGCAAGGAAACCTAAACGAGAAAATTTCAGTTTCAGTGTTGATTGACTGTAACAAATGAAAGCGAAAAAACAAACGCACTAACCCGAACGAAGCAATCGTGGAAATAGAGTCGGAGAGTTGCCGAGGCAGTGACGAAGGTGCTGGAACTTCTTTTGAACGGCAGAGCGAACAAGGGATTCAACATTGGGGCACGAGGTCTTGTAAAAGTCTTCACGAAGTTGAGCAGAAGCTGAAGTTAAGAGAAGAGAAAGAAGAAGAGATGACAAATAATGGAACTGAAACTTTGACTTTCCATGGTTTCTGAGTATTGAGTTGCTGTTGCTTCACATGTTGTGTTGGCTATTGTTCGGTTTGTATTTATAGAGAGAGTGGAGGGATTAATGAATATTGTTTGAACTGGAATTAAAAATAATTATTGAAATATGCTTGTGGGATAAAGAACAAGGTCTAGCAGTTACACTCTGGCCAGTTATATAAATGATTATATATTTATATATTTGGATTGAGGAGGGAGAGTGAGGTGACATTTGATGTGTAAAATAATATGTGAAACATTAGATTGAGGATTTGAATGAAATCCTATCCTTTAAGGGTTGGGAAGATCACATGCAGTGGAATTATTGGTTAATTGAATCCAAGTCTTTTTCACAACAATGATATTTCCTTAAAGCAATAACGATACCAATCAGGTGTTATTGGTAAAATTTGTGGGTAAGCACGTATTTGTACGATATTCCAGATTTGGATTCGAAAAGTAAATTTTGCGAGCATATATATGATTTTGTTATAAGAAAAGTGGGAATTATCAGAGTGAAGTAGTGGATATATATATATCTGCCAACTCAATTGCATGTTACTCCCACAACTCTCGCAAAAGAAAACTAGAAATATTCCAATCCTGGTGTGCTTCTTTTAATTCAATGGAGATGGTCTAACAATGGCTTTGCGAGTTCAAATCATCAATAATTCAGTTTAATTCAATTGGGTTTATATGCAATATGTGTTTTATATCACTTGTAAAAATAACAAATAAACTTGTAGAAATTATTTAAATGTTGATTAATATAATTTAATGATAACAATATAAATTGTATATATTCAACGAGATTTATAAAAAAAAAAAATGTATTAGTGTTTCTAACATTGTAATCAAACCCAGAATTTAAAATGAATCTACTCCCCTATATAATTAACTTTCAATACAAATTTGTTATTGAAATAAAATGATTTGTTATTTAATTGATAGGAAATACATTATAAAAAGAAGAGTGAACGACTTTTTCCCACCCAAATAACGGTCTATGACACTTTTCTACCACAAACTTTTAAAATACCATTTCCATCCAAATTTAGATGCCGACAGAGAACAAAAGTAAACCGTGTCCAAACTATAAGGGTTTTTGAAAATGGAAGGCCGGTGATCTTTTGGTGATAGAAGTTTGGATTTTAATGGTTGAGATTTGTCAGAATTGACTTGGAAGGGGTGGCTGCACAACCAATGGCTTTATTGCCCACGATTGGCGAGTCGGGAAAGGTGTTTTGAGAGGTTTTAATGAGTGATGATCGAGGAAAAGATGTTAGTAGTATGGGGTTTCAATGATGTCGAAATCAAAAATTGAATATAAATTTGGGTACTAAATTAGTATTTTAAAATTTATGGATGGAAAAGTGTCATTAAACTATTTTTTGAGTGTAAAAAAGTCCTTTACTCTAAAAAGAACCGGGACCTTAACATGTAGAGCTTAACTAGAGTAGGCCCTTTAATAGGGAAAAATCTGAAGATATATCAAGATATAAATTTGACTTTCAAAATAAAAATAATATTTATTTAATAAATTAAAATTAACTCTTATATCAATCAACTAAAGAATTAGAAGACATCATGTCTTGCAATAGCGGAATAAGTTGTAATTGACTGAGATAATAAGTTTTGGTAATTGCACATGAAAAGAATAATGGATTTTATTTGATTCATTTATTACTATTATTTTGATATTCTTAATACATTGAATCATGCTAATTATAATTGACATTTTTCAACAAAATATTAATTAATTACTTTTAAAGAAGAAATTTGATTATGAAATGATTTACTAATTAAACATAAATACGAATTCATAAGATAAGATGATTTATTTGTAGCAAGTTGCAATTGTTGACTAATATTAGATTTTAGATCTATTTAGAAGTTGTGGAAGGCTCGTAGTTGATGGTTTTGCTTGTTCATTCACATAAACTTTGCAACTTGTAGGTAATTTAATTCTATATTTATTTAAATAAGGCAATGTTTATTATTTTTCATTAAAAAAATATTTGAATTTTTTTTTTATAATAATTAAGATGTCAATTATGTAGTTCTGATTGTCCAACTAATTACAAAAATACATAGAGAGAGGGAGAGATGAAATTTAATTACAATTATGGATGAGTATGATAAATGATTTTATAATTATGTTAACAGGGTTAGCATCTTTAAGTACTTCATTAGAAATTAAAAACAAAATAAATAAATTTGTTGACTTGATTGGTGTCTGACCTGGTGTCTAATCCAATTCAATTTGAAGAGTTGGTCACATGCCATTCCCTCAGCCATTGGTAATGCCAAACATAATCTTCCATTAATAATCTCTGTCTTATTCTAAGTCTTTTTGCATATTTCAAATCTATTTTTAATTCCTAACACAAACTCAACGGATGAATATTGTGTGATTGAATAGAGACATAAAATAAATAAATAAAATATTTACTACATGACATAATTAATTTATGAAAATAACTGGTTTCTTCTCTAACATTGCTACTGAAATATATTTAAATATGAAGAATAAATCTCAAACTTTTAGGTGGCAAAGTCATAATTTATTAAAATAAAAAAGAAAACGATGGCAGAAAAAAATACAAGCAGAAGAAATCCAGTGAACTCCCAAACACAATCATTTCAAACGCCGGCCAGTTATAGAAAATTAATAAAAATTAACATATTTTCAGGCCAGTCCACCCCTCATGGCCCATTAGACTTTGCCATGTTGGAAGCAGGGATTGGTGTTTGCCCCGGCCCCATGGAGATCCGGCCCAAATGGGACGGGGAATCTCCGAAAATGTCGGGGATGTGACCAAGGACGGTCCCCTAAAAAATCCCCGACCTGGCTCGGCCCGGCAATCCTGCCCCCATGGAGACCTACCCTGCCCGCATATTGTTCTTTGATTGAGAATTTTATGTTTTTTTTTCTTTACAAGATTGTATATAAAATTAAAGTCTAAATCATGATTTTTATTAAGGAATGTATCTAAATTTATGATATTTATTTTTATAACTTTCTAATATTTCTATCAAATTTACAGAAAAAATAATTTAAATGAGAGAGTATAATAATTAAATATATTTATTATTATTTTGTGAATTTCAAAAATTAATAATACATGCCTCAAAAATAAATTTGATTAGATTATTATAATTTACGAAACCAATGTAAGAAGATAAACAATTATATAACCTTAACGACTTACAAATTACACAAATACAATTATCCTTTTAATTAATTAATTGATCAATTACCTATGATGTTAAACTTAATCAATGTTAGGAACTTGGGATAATAGGATTTGTCCCTTTCACAAATGGACTAATTTTATTAGTTGTAGTAGAGATAGTGTTTTATAATTAATTAATCAACTTACCTAATAAATTATGTTAAGATTGAATATAGTTATATTAATTCTATGAAAAAACTAATTAATTAACTAAGCCTAAGCATGCATACAATTGAATAATTAATCAATTTACCTTGTAAATTATGTTAAGATTGAATATAATTATACTAATTTTGTGAAAAATTAATTAATTAAGCCTAAGCCTATATACAATTTATTTATAGTAAGAAATTTGGTATAATATATCAAAAGAGTTAAGAAGTTATACTAATAATTTTGTAGAATATGGTAGAGCTATACAAATATTTGATTTTCACTTCCAATCTCAGCATTTGAAAAATAAAATACCTTAATTTTGGCACATTGTGTCTAAGATTTGTATTCAAATTCTAGAGCTAATTTGTGTGACATTTAAATTTTAACAATTAAAATAATTACAATAATTTAAGATTATTGTCCTAGGAACATGTAGAATGTTTTGATCCCTACGGGGCAAAAATCCCGGTTCGGGGATAAAATCCACACGAGGGAATTTCCCCGTGAAGCCCCGTTCATCAAGGCGGGGCGGGACGAGGATGGGAGTGACTTCATCCCCACGGGCTGGGGACGATCATGGGAGTGGAGATTGGGGACGAGGACAGGGAATGGGGTCCACGACCCTGACTCAACCCGCGTCCATGCCTATTCGGAAGTGATTTTTAGCCTCATTCTTTTTATCTTTAGCCTTCATCTTCAATTTTAAGTGACGGTATAATTATAATAAAATTTTTAATTTTTATACTTACAGTTATAAAAAATTAAAATTAAATTTAAAACATTAAAATTAACATTAAAACACAAAATTTAATCAATAGGAATTTGTGATATTGCACATTTTGTTTTAATGGATATGAAAATGGGATTTAGAAGTGATTACTTGATTGTAAGAGCTTTGATGATGTAATGCTATAAGAAATTAATTCATAATTGTATGGTTATGATACTAATTGGTTAAGTCTCGTGTTTTCTTGTTAAGTTTGATTGATTATAAATGCAAACATCAGCTATGAAATAAAAGTATGAAAGAAGAACAAAAATATTTTATTACAATTTTATCCCCACTTGAAGATGAGGGCTAAAACCAAAAATAATAGGGGCTAAAAATCACTTCTCTTATATACTAGTATGGTAAAGTAGAAAATGGATTATAAATGAGTGGCTCTATTGACCCCATAATTAAATTAAGCGTGTTATTATTTGAGCCCCATCTAAATTCTTTCTTTTATATATATATATATATATATATATGTGTGTGTGTGTGTGTGTGTGTGTGTGTGTGTGTGTACAAAATTACCAAATTGGTCTATTCATATCGGAACCCTTTAAACAAGTTTTCCAATTTTAAAACATTATAAGATCAAATCTCTTTTATTTGATTTAATTTAATCTTTTCCTTTTCCAATTCAATTACTAATTAAGTTGTATAAATTTTTTAGAATTTTTAATTAACTCTTCCAAAACTTTTTATCACTATATTCGTCTATCTCACTGCAGCTTTTGTCTTTTGGTTGAAGGAAAACACTTAACTTGTTTTCTTATTAGATTATGGATAATTCTACATTAAGTTACTTGGTTTAGCAAAACATCCCACACATTTATCTGAAAAGAGATTCTTAAAAAAGAAGACAAGGAGGATTAGTCAAACCCAAACACATTCCCTTTCATCTCTCCTCCACCCACCATATTTCCCGTTCTTTTCATTCATCGTCCTCCATCTCTAACCCCCCCTTTCCCTATGTATCCTCCACCTCCGTTCGTATCCATCCACAACCTCCTCCCCTTCCCCCGTCCTTTGTTTTTATTCCTATTTTTTCTGTTTTTTTCGTTTTGGTTATGTTCAGTTCAGTTGTGTATTTTTCTTCAAGTTCCAGTTTGTTTGCTTTCTTCTTTGTCCGTTTCGCGTTTCCTTTGTTGCTTCTTGTGTGACCCATTTGGGTTTCATTCAGGTCTGCTTTTCTCTGGTTGTCGTGGTGTTGTTAGAGCTATTGTGTATTGCTGAGTTTGATTTGCGTGGTTGTGGAGCAGCTTTGTGTTTGTTCTTTGAGGTTTGGTTGTTTTTTTTATGTTTCTATGCAACTCTGCTTGGACGATCTGAAGTGGGAGTGTGTTACTTTTGGCTAGTTTTTGCTGGTCACCAAAGGTTGAGGTTTGTGGCTAGAGTTCTTTTGGTTTGTTGGCCGGTTTTGATCTCCTTTGTTTGAAAAGTTGGAGTGGTTCTTTGTTTGTTACTCCCTCCTTTTTTTTGGCTAAGATTTCCCTATCTCTTTGGATTTTCTTGCTTTCCTATTGGATGCTCAAATTTCTTATGCTTTAGAGCCTTTGGATTGGTTAATAGCGAGCTCCATAAGTGGTTTTCTTTTCCACCTCACCTCTTCCTATTGGTTATTGTGATTGCATTATCCTTTTTCTAACAAATTCCACATCACCTTATCCTTTCATTTGTCATGCCACCTCACTGCCTCGTCATCCCCCATCCAACCACGTGTGCCACGTCACCTTAGGTGCCACATCATCAAGTGAGTGAAAAAAAAAGTACAAATTTTTTTCAATTTTTTTGTCACTTCTCTTCCTCACCTCCAATGAGGGCTGTTGAACGTGGGAAAAGCTCTAGTTTGAGTGAGCAGCATCCAAACATTGTGGAAAATAAAATTGAAAGTGTGAGAAATGGTCATTTGGTGAGCCAATTAATGCCTAATGAAGTCTTGAAAGGGGCTATCATTTCTAATAGAGAGTATGTCTAAGTTCGGTTGGTGAAACCTTTTAATGGAGGGAATTCCGAATTTGAAGAAGGTGAAATTATTTGGGTGGATAGAGGAGCTGTTTGTGCTGAATCCAAGAATGCTTTCGAGGGTAACTGAGTTTCTTCTAGGGCTAGTGAAAATGGGAAGGACACAATCTACCATGGTGTGGATAAGGGTTGTGAGGTTGAAGGGGCACTATTGCTATAGAAAAATCAGGCCAAAATGATGTGCTATTGGCTGATGGTGATTTCAACCTAAAGCTAGGGAGCTGCTCTGATGGAAAGGGGAGAATTTATGAAAATGTGGTAGCAAAGGTTGATGAAATTTCTAAGGATTACCCCCTTCTCCCAAGCAAAGTGGTGGATTGAGTGAATAGAATTGAAAAGTCAAATGGTTGTGGTGATGAGAAACCGATGAAAGGGGAGGAAAAAGGAGTTTGGACAAGTGTTATTGTCTCAGAGAGATCTGATATTTCCCTTGAATATGTCAAACCAAATATGAGCAAAGATGATGCTAAGATTAGACTTTCAATCCTTATTGAAATTACGGCTTTAGGTATAGACAAATTGAGTAATTGTCTAGTTGGGTTTTTCCTTGGGAAGAAATTATCGTTTTATTAGGGTACCCATATGGGTGAAATTTTATGGTATCCCTCTTAAGTTACGGACCCCCAAGGGTTTAAGTCATATAGCAAGTGTAATAGGCACCCCTTCTTTATATGGACAATATTATCGAATCGGGCGAAAGGCTTGAATTTGCTAAAGTGTGCGTTGAGATGGATTCTTTGGCAGAGTTTAAGGAGGAATTTGAGCTAGAGATGTCGAGTGGTGAGATTACATTAGTTAAGATGGAGTATGTGTGGAAGCCATTTACTTGTGCTTGGTGCAAAACATTTGGGCATGTCCAAAGAAATTGTCATTTGGCTCCTAAGGAAATCGGACCGTTGTTACCCAAAAAGCCGACTTCTCCTCATGTGCAAGAATGGAGACAAGTTGCTAGTAAGAAGAATATGAGTGTCCCTCGAGAAGTAAGTAAGGAAAGGGTAGAGGGAAAGAAGGAAGGTGAGGCCTCTAAACCTTGTGAGAGTGTGAACCAATTTGTGGTGTTATCCGAAGTGGGTGAGGAAAAGAGAGATGTTGCCGATGGGGAGGAAAGGAAGAGAGGGAATGGTATTGAGGAGGGGCTGGAAAGAGAAATAGAGTGTGATAGAGTGGTTTTGGGGGAAGAACTCACGAATGCCAATGAGGATAGAGAGGAGAGAACTCTAACTACCAAGGCTGTTTTCTTGAATAAGTTTGAGGAGGGTGATATGGGAACAAGCTCTCCAATTTGTCAACCGTTTGGGAACTTGGTGCGTGTGGATGAAAAGGAAAGATTGGATAAGGAAAAAAGAAGCTTTTCTAAGAATCAAAGGAAGAAACTAGCGAAGAAGGCGAGAACTCTACCTAAACTACCTCTTAGCCATGGTTAAATTGCCGCGTGAAATGTTAGGGGGCTTAATTCCCCCATTAAACAAAAAGAGGTAAGGAATTTTATAAATAGTAATAATTTAAGTTTATATGTTGTTTTGGAGACTAGAGTTAAGGAGAATAATATGGATGTTGTTAGGAAAATGGTGTTCCGCAATTAGGATATGGTTGAGAACTATTATTTTTGTGAAAGGGGGAGAATTTGGGTGGGTTGGGATAGAGATATTTTGCATGTGCAGATTATCCAAGCTTTGGCTCAAGCAATTCTTTGTAAGGTTAGAATATTTAAAGATAATTTCATGCTCTTTTGTTCTATCATTTATGGGATGAATAGTGTGGGGGAAAGGAAGGAGCTATGGAATGAGCTTATTCACCATGCCAACGTTAGCCACTGTGAGCCATAGGTTATTATGGGCGACTTTAATGCTATTAGATTTGCGGGGGGAAATAATGGAAGCTCTAATAAATGAAATTCGCAATGTGAAGAGTTTGATAACATGTGTAAGGAAGTTAGTATTGATGATCTTAATGCCATTGGGTCATTCTTCACTTGGAATAACAAAGGAGAGCTCAATAGAAGGATTTGGTGCAAACTTGATCAAGTGATGTGTAATGAGCATTGGAGCAGCAGGTTCCCAACTCTTTTGCTTCCTTCCTTACTCCGGGCATATCAGACCATTGCCCAATGGTGGTTGATAGTGGGTTGAACTTTCAAGATAAGGAATCCCCTTTCAAGTTTTTCAATTTTTAGGCAGAGCATGAGGACTTTTTACCTATGGTTGAGAGAGTGTGGAGTTTAGAGGTGAAGGGTAACCCCATGTATAGGTTGGTCTTTAAGCTAAAAGCGTTGAAGGTTGAGCTTAAGAGACTAAATAGAAAGGAATTTTAGAACATTTCGGAAAGAGTGAAATTTGCTAGAGATGATCTAGCCCAAGTCCAAGAAAGGCTTTTTGTGAATTCGATTGATGGTGCTCTTTTGCAAGAGGAGAAAGTTAAGGTGGAAAAGATGGTCAGGCTTTCAAAAGCAGAAGAATCTTTAGCCAAGCAAAATTCTAGGGTTAAATGTGTTAGTAACACCCGGGTACCGTAACGCACGCGGAAACGAAAAATAAAATAACAGGATCGTTCATGAGCCAAGTCAAGGGTATGATTTTAACAATTTATATTAAATAAAATCTGCATAAATATTCAACATGAGTTAAGAGAAACAAACGCACGTGAAGGCTCCTCCAAATTTGTCGACGAACGTTTTGCTACCGATCCAAGTGTAGGATCGAACCTGCGTAGTCCACACGAAGACAATCTTAAAAGAACCAAAGAGGGATTTGCTAGATCCTCTTTGGCTTCAAGATTAAGAAGAAGTCAAAATCAATTGAATTGATTTTAGGCAATGTGTTACTGCCGTGGGAGAGGCAAAGATTGGGCTGCTGTGGGATATTGGTTTTACAAAGAAAAACTCACTCATTTAAAAATCACACACATTTTTCCTTTTATATTTAAAAACAATTTGCCCTAATCCCATACGGAATAGGCTTGGGCTCAACCCAAACGCCCCATGTTGCCAAACACTCCCAATTTGATTTATTTTAATTTCCTCATTATCAATTAAAATCAATAATATATATATTTAAATATTATTAACATTTAAACATAATGATAATATATTTAAATAGTGCGAACACACATTAAACGTAATTTCACTTATTTAATTTCTAACAAATTAAATAAAGGCTACGACATCAGCAAATTTAATGCACGTGAAATTACCAAAATACCCTTTCGCCTTAAAAGACGAAAACGCCCTTCTTTCTTCTTGCATCTTAAATTGTCTTCTATGTGTGACCTTAGGCTCCTCATCATATCGGCAGTGTGCAGTATGCGATAACACCAATTAATCGTTCACTAATACAAGACCAAGATTGGCCCCTAGCAAAGCATCATGGACCACGATAGATTCGAATTCAGCAAAGTAGCTACCTGTCAACGATAGGTTACCGTGCAATTCGATCTTTCAAATACGTTATCTCGAGAGACGAAGGTATGAAATAGTGTCAACCTTCGGTTACTCTCGATATTATTTATTCAGTTTTTGGACCAATGACCCGTATATTAAATTGGATAGAGCAACAACTCAATCCCACTGTGGCCACAGTTTTAGTGTCATTGCCATATACTGAATTGCGCCGTGAGTAAACTTTCTCCGTACCCGGGAGTGAAAATCCTCTGTCAATCCACCATAGTCTGATACACTCCTTGATGCAGCCAATCACCACCGTATTGACAGCTCTGAAAGAACTGCGTTAGGCTAGTGTCAAACTACACCAATCGGTGCACAGGCGCTCCGGTGATCTCAAGTCTAAGGATCACATGCACCCACCATTCGTTAGAGGATTTGTTCCATAGACACTGGGGTTACCATCCATATGGAATCCTCTGGTGGGTCAGTCCAGTGAACTTGCTGTGGGGTAATGCCTACAACAAACACCATGTGTTGCACCAGGTTGTCACCAAACAACCTTGACAAGTGAGATCAGTCACTGCCTTTCGACAGGGTCGTTAACACTATGGAGCCTTACCGTATTATCTGTGCCCTTCGTTCAGAATAATACTGGGGCTACGGACGTTTCTGAATGGCCACCATATGTGCTCTGGTTCTCACTATCAAGATTTGAAACACTGATACCCTCATCAGGCTTACCATTCTAAGGACATATATCAATACATATTGCAATAATAATGATTTACGCGATATAGAATAAAAGCCTTTTATTGATTAATGAACATTATTACAAAGAGTCAATTCTACAATAATTGATTGGCTCTAGGGCATCTACTCTAACAACTCCCACTTGCACTATAGCCAATCATTCATGTATTTAATACAAATGATCTCAAGTGCCTGTCATGCTTCTGCTGCGACAGAGGCTTTGTTAGTGGATCTGCGAGATTGTCGTCAGTATGCACTTTAATAATCTGCACGTCTTTCCTCTCAACTATCTCTCTGATGAGATGGAATCGTCTGAGTATGTGTCTGGATTCTGATGAGAGCTTGGTTCCCTGGCTTGAGCACATTGCTCCATTGTTGTCACAATAGATGTCTATAGGATCACAATCGTAGGAACCACACCAAGTTCAGTAATGAACTTCTTAATCCAGACTGCCTCCTTGGCGCATCCGACAATGCAATATACTCAGCCCCATTGTAGAATCGTACAGTGCTTTGTGGAGCTCTTCCAGCTCAATGCACTGCCATTGAGACAAAATACAAACCCTGATTGCGATCGATAATCATCTTTGTCCGTTTGGAAACTAGCATCACTGTATCCTCTACGTGAGCTATCTTCCCCTCATAAACCAAGAAACTATTTAGTCCTCTTCAGGTACTTAAGAATATCTGACAGCCATCCAGTGCGCTCACCTGGATCCGATTGATATCTACTACAAGTGCTCAAGGCACATGAGACATCAATTCGAGTACATAGCATGGGACATGATGGATCCTATTGCTGATGCATATGGGATCCTCTTCATCCTACTCTCTCATCTGTGTTTTAGGACACAATTCCTTAGAGAGATAAACACCATGTGACATCGGAAGAAATCCTTCTTGGATTCTTCCATACTGAATCGTTTCAGTACTTTGTCAATATATGCACTCTGACTTAGACCAAGCAACCTACGCGATCTATCACGATAGATCTATACCAAGGATGTAGGCTGCCCCTAAGTCCTTCATGGAGAAGCACTTGGATAACCAAGTCTTTACGACTGCAAGTCGGTATATCATTCCCGATCAGAAGTATGTCATCGACATACAACACTAGGAATGCTACTGCGTTCCCACTCACTTTCTTGTAAACACAGGGCTCATCTTTGTTCTTAATAAAACCGAATTCTTTTACGGCTTCATCAAAACGAATGTTCCAGCTCCTTGAAGCTTGCTTGAGTCCATAAATGGATCTCTGCAACTTGCATACCTTATTAGCTTGACTATCAAGAACGAAACCATCAGGTTGTGTCATATACACATCCTCAGGTTTCCGTTCAGGAAAGCAGTTTTGACATCCATTTGCCAAATCTCATAGTCATGATATGCAGCAATGCAAGCATAATCCGAATGGATTTAATCATGGCAACCGGCGAAAAGGTTTCTTCATAGTCAATGCCATGAAATTGTTTGAAACCTTTGGCAACCAGTCGTGCTTTATAAGTATGCACGTTGCCATCCATGTCAGTCTTCTTCTGAAGACCATTTACACCCTATGGGTTTTACCCCTTCAGGTGGTTCCACCAGAGACCCACATTGGTTCTGGTACATGGAGTCCATCTCAGATTTCATGGCTCAAGCCATTTAACGGAATCTGGATCGATATAGCGTCTTCGTAGGTTTGGGTTCATGTCTTGTGAGAACAGTACGTCACCATGTTGAGTCACGAGATAACCGTATCTTCGGGCTCAGGCGTACTCTCCCAGATCTACGTAGCTCCTGTGCTACTTAAGGTAGTCACTTGTGTCCACAAGTTGTGGAGTAACCTCCTATGATGCTAACCAATTCTGTGGCACATCATCCCGTCCTTCGTCTAGGATACTTGTGGTTCTAGAACTTCATCGAGTCTATTTTCTCCCACTAGTACTTCTTAAAAATATTCCTTCTAGGAAGACACCAGACGAGCAACAAAAATTTTGCGCTCTTCTGGGTGGTAGAAATAGATACTTGGTCTCCTTGGATACCCACAATTACATTTACAGGATTTTAGGCCCAGCTTGTCGAAGTCAATTTCTTACATAAGCTTCGCAACCCCCAATCCTTAGATAAGACAAGTTGGGCTTTCGCCCACCATATGATCATATGGAGTCTTATCTACAGACTTTGACGACACACGGTTCAAAACGTGAGTCGCAGTCTCTAGGGCATAACCCCAGAAAGATGCAGGTAAATCACTAAAACTCATATGGACCTAACCATGTCAAGTAAGGTCCTATTCCTCCTTTCTGACACTCCCTTGTGTTGGGGTGTATAAGGAGGGGTGAGTTGTGATACTATCCCAAATCCTTTAGGTACTCTGAAAACCCTGAGGTTAAGTATTCACCTCCTCGATCCGACCGAAGAGCTTTAATACTTTTGCCCAACCTATCTGTCTTCATCCTGAATTCCTTGAATTTATCAAAGGCTTCAGATTTATGTCTATAAGGTGACAAAACCATATCTATGAAATCATCAGTAAATGTGATGAAGTATGGATATCCACCTGGCTTCAACTGTTAGTGGACCAACATCACTATGGATGATGCCTAACAGTTCAGTAGCCCTTTCACTTTGTCTGTGAAAGGAGACTTGGTCATCTTGCCTAAAAGGCATGACTGCATACCTCAAATGACTGAAAGTCAAAAGGGGCCAAAACTCCATCCTTTGAAGTTTTGCAATGCGATGCTTATTAACATGACACAATCTACAAGCCAGAGAATTGTTTGGTTTTGATCGCTATGTTTAGCTTTCTTGGTTAATATTGAGAATATCTTTATTGTTTAAATCAAGAACTATAATCCATTATATAACCTTGCAATTCCAAATAGAATACCATCAAACTAAGGACAAACATCCATTAGATATCTCAAAATGATACCCCATATTATCCAAAGCGGATAGAAATATATTTCTAGAAATAGAAGGTACATGATAACAATATGTAGTTCCAATAATAAGCCCGTAGGCAAAGTAAACAATAAGTCCCTACAGCAATGCAGCCACAGTGCTCCATTTCCAACTCGTAGGTCACCTCTCCCTTGGCGAGCACTTACTCTGCTTAGACCCTGCACATCAGTACAAATGTGAGTACCACATCCTGTGGTCAATGACCCAGATGTGAGGGAGAGAAGTTAATTCAATCTAAAATACCTGAAGTCGTAGCCTCTAACTTCTCTTGCTTGCGAGGAAAGCCTTGCAGTGTTCCTCCAGTGGCCAGGCTTGCCACAAAAGAAGCAGACTACCTTACCCTTCCCTATGCCACTCTCAGGCCCAAGAGCAACCTGTCCTTTGGGCTAGGCTTGGGTTTGGCCTTGGCCTTACCATTGCCGTAACCTTTGGTTTACTGGTAGCAACCAGCAAAACAGGCTTGGACTTTTTCAAGTCCTGCTCTGCAGTCCTAAGCATGTTCAGAAGCCTGACAGGGTTTTCTCCATCGTGTTCATATTGAAATTCATTATGAACGGAGCATAAGAGTCAGGCAAGGATTGCAGAATAATCCATTTGTAATTCTGCATCCAAGCCACATCCCAAAGTTTCAAGGCTCTCATGTGCTCGTCATCTTGAGCACATGAGGACCAACTTGGGCTCCTCAGTCAGACGACTCCCAAACAGTGCTTTCGACACTGTACCTCTCATGGCAGCATTTGTTTCATAAAGCTCCTTGAGATGTAGAATAATGGAAGAAGCATCCATATTCTCATGCTGCTTTTGCAGCATAGGTGTATCGATGCAACATCAAGCATTGAAAGCTATCAGCATCATCAAGGAACTTTTGATAAGTATCCTTAACTTCCTGAGTGGCATCAGGATCAGGCTCAGCCATGTATGGCTTTCAAGGTATACAATTTTTTTTGACTTGAGTATAATCCGAAGATTACGATACCATCTGAGAAATTGGATCCATCCAACCTGTTTTCTTTTCGATTATCGGTCGCAGGTTCATAATGCTCATGGTGAATCTACAATTGCAGAAAATATAAAGTTAATATAAAGTTCATTGTTGTTTAATATGGGCTTTTATTAAACGATGCTCCCACTATTTTACTCAAGCCAATAGCCCTCACTATTAACTCGGGAAAGCCCGTTGACTTTCCTAGTAGACCGAGATCCCATCTTCCATTTCAAACCTTCGCTGGCGAACAAGCCAAAATGAGTGATTAGGTAGGCCAACAAACTTATCCACACAGTTGATAGCCCCACTATCAACTCAAATGTGAGAAGCCAACAAGCCAATCACACAATCCAATGGCTCTAACATTTTCCTCAAGGTGTGATTCTCAGTATCAGTAGAGTGGACACTACATGTCACCACGTACACATAATATGTGTACTGCTCTACTATGCCTATGACGGTTTATCAACCTTCGCTTTGGGAACAAGCAAAACCGTCATTTTAAGTCGACCCATCACCATTAAGGAAAACTCCAATGTATTTAACCTCCCAGGTAGAAGTGTACCCTTCGCTTTGGCGAACAAGGTTTCGACGAACAGTGGTTTGATTAAAACCATGGTGATGGAAGGCTTACGTGACTTAATATAATTCAGTTGAGGGGTTTGTTATTTAATGTCTCATCAGTTATATCTTTGTTAGATGACATTGTTTGGCATGTTATCAAAAATTCAACTTAGCATGCATTCTAAAACAAAATTAAACGTGCCGGTACATGGCCCAACTAAAACCGATTTCCTCGAGCCTAGAGGAATCGGTGGGTCACTTAGGGGTCCTGTAATAAACACTTGAGTCTTCAAGTATGGTTGCTTCGTCCTTTGCTTTGTTCAAGTACATTACAAAAACTATCGTTCTAAATTTACAATAAATAATATACAAATTCTTACATCATAAATTTAGAAACCTCGATTTACATTCGAGGGGAATTAGATGAGAAGAGAATGTACATCGAGAAGAGGAGAAAGGCAGGACACGCAGGCCCTATTAATAAATAATACAACCACATACCCAATATTTTAAAACATTCACCCTAGGTCTAAGGCTCAGTAGGGCACCATGCAATATACAAACATGTACAAAGCATACATTTCAAAAACAATCAATTTCTGAAATTTTTGGGTTAATTACATTACCCCCTAAAAATTTGCAGATTTATGTTTGGTCCAAAAGTTTTGAAACTTGCATTTTACCCCTGCACACTTGGAAGTGCGCTCGCGCTGCAGCGAGAGTTAGATCGCCGCGGCGTGCATTGGTTTTGGTACAGCGCACGTCCGAAGGACGATCGCCGCGGCGATGGGTTATAGCGCGGGCGAGCGCTGTTTTCATACAGCGCTCGTCCAAAGGACGATCGCCGCGGCGATGAGTTATATCGCCGCGGCGACGACGATCGCTGCGGCGATGGATATATCGCCGCGGGGGAGCGTACACAGATCTGTAGCTCCGGATCTGTCATAAGCAACCAAAAACACTCTAACCAGATTTTGCAATCAATCAAACACATTGATCTCAACAAAAATCATCATGCATTAAACCAAACCAGCAGATCATCCACAAATTAAATTAATCGATTAATCAGTTTTTTTTTTTTAAAAACAATTCAAGACAGATTTACGCAGATTCAATATGGCAACATACTATCATCAAATACATGTTATCAACCATACACATAAAAATTGTAAAATTCAGTACCCTAGGCTTGATACCACTGTTAGTAAACGGTCCCGTATACGCAGCGGAAACGAAAAATAAAATAACAGGATCGTTACATGAGCCAAGATCAAGGGTATGATTTAACAATTTATATTAAATAAAATCTGCATAAATATTCAACATGAGTTAAGAGAAACAAACGCACGTTGAAGGGCCTCCAAATTTGTCGACGAACGTTTTGTACCGATCAAGTGTAGGATAACCCTGTAGTCCACACGAAGACAATCTAAAAGAACCAAAGAGGGATTTTGATCCTCTTTGGCTTCAAGATTAAGAAGAAGTCAAAATCAATTGAATTGATTTTAGGCAATGGTGTTACTGCCGTGGAGAGGCAAAGATTGGGGCTGCTGTGTGTATATTGGTTTTACAAGAAAAAAACTCACTCATTTAAAAATCACACACATTTTTCCTTTATATTTAAAACAATTTGCCCTAATCCCATACGGAATAGGCTTGGGCTCAACCCAAAGCCCCATGTTGCCAAACACTCCCAATTTGATTTATTTTATTTCCATCATTATCTCAATTAAAATCAATATATATATATATTTAAATATATATTAACATTAACAATAATGATAATATATTTAAATATGTGCGAACACACATTTTAACGTAATTTCACTTATTTAATTTTTCTAACAAATTAAATAAAGGCTACGACCTCAGCAAATTTAATTGCACTGTGAAATTACCAAAATAACTTTCGCCTTAAAAGACGAAAACGCCTTCTTTCTTCTTGCATCTTAAATTGTCTTTATGTGTGTGACCCTTAGGCTCCTCATCATATGGCAGTGTGCAGTATTGCGATTAACACCAATTAATCGTCTCACTAATACACAGACCAAGATTGGCCCCTAGCAAGGCATCATGGCCACCCGATAGATTCGAATTCAGCAAAGTAGCTACCTGTCAACGATATGGTTACCGTGCAATTCGATCCTTTCTCATACGTTATCTCGCGAGACGAAGGCATAGAAATAGTGTCAACCTTCGGTTACTCGATATTATTTATTCAGTTTTTGGACCAATGACCCGTATTAAAATTGGATAGAGCAACAACTCAATCCCACTGTGGCCACAGTTTTAGTGTCATTGCCATATACTGAATTGCGCCGTGAGATAACTTTCTCCCGTACCGGGAGTGATAAATCCTCTGTCAATCACCATAGTCTTGATACACTCCTTGATGCAGCCAATCACCACCGTATTGACAGCTCTGAAAAGAACTGCGTTAGGCTAGTGTCAAACTACATCAATCGGTGCACAAGGCGCTCCGGTGATCTCAAGTCAAGGATCACATGCCACACATTCGTTAGAGGATTTGTTCCATAGACACTGGGGTTACCATCCATATGGAATCCTCTGGTGGGTCAGTCCAGTGAACTTGCTGTGGTGTAATCGCTACAACAAACCATGTGTTGCACCAGGTTGTCACCAAACAACCTTGACAAGTTAGATCAGTCACTGCCTTCGACGGGTCGTTCAACACTATGAGCCTTACCGTATTATCTGTGCCCTTCGTTCAGAATAATACTGGGGCTACGGACGTTTCTAGAATGGCCACCAATGGCTCATAGGGTTCTCACTATCAAGATTTGAAACACTTGATACCTCATCACGCTCTACCATTCTAAGGACATTATCAAACATATTTGCAATAATAATGATTTACGCGATATAGAATAAAATGCCTTTTATTGATTAATGAACATTATTACAAAGAGTCAATTCTACAATAATTGATTGGCTCTAGGGCATCTACTCTAACAAAATGGTTACGGGATAAGGATGTCAACACTTCTTACTTCTTTAAATTGATTGCTGGATGAAGGAATAGGAATAGGATTGTATCCTTGGAAATTGGGGAAGATTCGGTTACTAGTGATCAAGATATAATCAAAGAGGAGTTTTTGTCTTTCTACTCCAATCTTTTCAAAAATAAGTGTGCAGGTGTTTCCTATGAGGGCATGGAGGAACTTATCACCCCTGTTATTTTGGAGGAGGAGGCCAACTCCATGATTAGTGAGGTTTTCAAAGAAGAGATTCAAGAGACCATGTTTGGAATGAGTAAAGACAAAGCACCGGGGCCGGATGGTTATAGAGTTTTTTTCTTTAAAAAAGCTTAGGATATTGTAGGTTATGATGTTGTTAAAGCGATCCAAAATTTCTTTAAGTCTAGGAAGATGCTTAGAGAGGTGAATTGTGTCATTATTCTTTGGTCTTTAGTCCCAAAGAATGAAAACCCCTCATCTTGTAGTGAGTTTCGGCCGATCTCATGTTGTAACACCATCTACAAATACATATCCAAGATTATGGCCAATAAAGTTAAAAAAGTTTTGCCTAAGTTCATCAACAAAGCCCAAGGTGCCTTCGTGGGGGGGAGGAAAATTGTGGACAATATCCTATTGAGCCAAGAACTTTTCCACAACTATGATAGGAAGTCGGCCAAAGGGGCTAGATGTGTAATAAAGGTAGACCTTATGAAAGCTTATGATTCTGTAAGATGAGATTTTGTTATTAAAGCTCTAGAGCTTTTCGGTTGTCCTTTGAAGTTTATTGAATGGGTAGAGGAGTGCATTAAAACTCCTAAATACTCCATAGCCATTAATGGGGAATTAACCAGATTCTTTAGCGGGTCTAGAGGGCTTAGGCAGGGAGATCTTATCTCTCCCTATCTCTCTGTGATTGCCATGGAGGTGCTATCAAGACTTCTAAATAGAGTAGCAACTGAACCTTCTTTTAAGCACCATTGGAGGTGCAAAGAGTTAAACCTAACTCATCTTTGTTTTGCAGATGATTTAATAATATTTTGCCACGCGGATGAAAACTCTCTTGACATTGTCAAGAGAGCATTGGATCGTTTCACTTTTTGGGCTGGGTTAGAAGCAAACCCTTCAAAAAGCAACATTTTCTTCTCCGAGGGGAGTGAAGAGAGCAAACAAGCTCTTTTGTCAATCCTTGGGTATCAAGAAAGAAAGCTACCAATGAAGTATTTGGGTGTCCCTCTCATAACCAAAAAGTTTTCCCTTGTTGATTGCAAAACCTTTGGTAGACAAAATCTTGGCTTGCATTCAATCTTGTCAGAGCAAATTCCTCTTCTATGTTGGTCGGGTAATTCTCATTAAAGCCATTCTTTTTAGCATTCAAGTTTATTCGTCAACTACTTTCTTGCTCCCTTCAAAGATCCTCAATGAAATTGATGCTAAGTTAAGAGCTTTCCTATAGCCTGGGAGTGACATGAAAACCTTAAAGGCCAAAGTTGCATGGGAAGATGCTTGTGTCCCTATTGAAGAAGGTGGGTTGGGGATTATGAAAGCTAAAAATTGGAATAAGGCAGCCATGATGAGACATGTTTGGAACCTTAATCAAATACATAGTGGCTCTGGATGGGTTGAATGGATCAAAACAACCTACTTGGCAAGGAAGAGCTTTCGGGAGATTCATATACCTTCAGATGCTTCTTGGGCTTGGAGGGGCATTTTGAAGCTTAGAAGGGAAGCTAGAGAGCACATTAAAGCCATCATCGGAAATGGTCAAGCAACTTATTTTTGGCATGATAATTGGCACCCAAGAGGCCCTCTCAAGGACAGATATGGCAACCGCATTGTGTATGATTCGAGGCTACATCATCTTGCTAAGGTGTGTGAGATTTGGGATGGGACAAGGTGGAGATGGCCAACGGCTAACTCTTGGGCTTTGATGGACATAAAGGATTCTATCGACTTTAATCCAAATGAGGGTGAGGACATGGTTGTTTAGAAGCCTAATGCATCCGGTAAGTTCTCTATAAAATCGGCTTGGGAGGTTGCTCGTGTGCACCAACACCGAGTGGAGTGGGATCACCTTGTATGGTTCCCAAAAGCTATTCCACGACACTCCATGATCACGTGGATGGCATGTAAGGATTGGCTTCAGACTAGGGACAAACTAATTAGGTATGGAATAGCTTCTAGCAATGTGTGTTTTTTTTGTAATCATGGGCAAGAAACGATCGATCATCTCTTTTTTGCTTGTCCTTTCACCCAAAGGATTTGGAACCGTATCCTTGAGCCCTCTTCTCTTGGGTATGTCACCCGGCCTTGGAATGATTATGTTGAGCACATAGCTAGTAGGTAGAGGAAGAATAAGCTAAAGTACTTTATAGGGAAGCTAAGTTTGGGAGCCACTGTTTACTCTATTTGGAGAGAGAGGAATAGCCAGATTTTTGGTAGGGAATGTAAGGATGCACATACTCTCTACAACCCCATCAAGAATGTGGTAAGGGAGAGAGCTTTGGACCTTAGCAAGATCATAAAGAATACCTACAATAGAAGACTTGCCGAGAAATGGGGTCTTCCTATGTCTATTTTTAAAACATCCCATAGGAGCTAATTTTATGGTTTGTTGTTATGTGATGGGTTTTCGGCGGTGTAAGGGGATTTGGTTATATGACATCCCGACAGTTGATTATGCTAGAATAGGCTACTTTGGCAATTGGAAGACTTGGGGTGTTGATCTAGTGCTTTGTCTTTGTGTCATTAACGGGCCCTACCTTGTTAATGTCCATGTTTATGAAATTCTTCTTGTAAATGCTTATGCATATGGTTTTTATATTTTGATACTTTTGAACCAAACCTAGGGCATGTCCTGTGGTAGGTGGGATTCATTATATTCTTTAATCTCCGCTTGGGTCAATTTCTTTGACAAGAGGAATGGGAAAAAGAGAAGATTAGGGGTAGACTTAGATAGTGTTATTCTTTTGCTCCTAACTCAGGGCTTGTCATGAGGTAGGTTGGCCGACTTTTAGGCATTTTGTACATTTTTTCCCCCTTTCTATAAAAGCTTACTTTTTAGGTATTCGTTGTTTAAAAAAAAAAGACAAGTATTAAATTAATAAAATTCTTTTATGAAATCCCGTTGTTTATGATTATAGAAAATAAAAATAAATTAAAAAAAGATAATTTTTAAATAAACTAAAATATATATATAATTAATTTTTTTTAATTAATTTTTGGCTTGCAAAAAGGTTGAATGGGGCTTAAGAAACACCGCCTTGAAAGTTTTTAAAATGATTTTTTTGCTTATAACACCCCATAAATTCTATAAGTGTCTTTTATCTATTTTGTTTTTTCTTTTTTTTTTAAACCCTACTACTTTATAATCTCAAAATTATTTTAACTTTATCTTCCCTAGAGGTGGGCAAACGGACTGGCCCAGACCCTCAAGGATCGAGCCCAAATTGGTTGGGACCGGTCTTGGGCCTAAACTGCTCTTAGTCCCAAGCCTGGCATATATAGGACCGGTCCTATGTAGGCCTGATAAAAAATTACATTTTAACCCTTTAAATTTATTATGTATTTCATATATTATAGGGAGTTTTGGTTATTTGTTAGGGGGTTTTGGTAGTTTGTTAGGAGACTTTTGAAATTAACCGAGCCAGGCGTAGGACGGCCTAGGCCCAGTCACCCCTCCCCAAGGCCTGGGCTAGTCCTGGTACTGGTCCCACAGGGACCAGTCTTCCTAAGGACCTGGCCTTAAGACGAGGCCCTTTGGGCCTGGGCTTTTTGCCCACCTCTAAATTCCCCTTTAATTCTTAAAATTGTTTCAAATGTATCAAAAGAAGTGTTTGAATAAGAAATACAGAAGTGATTTTTGAACCCCATATTTGTTTTTATCTTTAGCCCTCATCTTCTACCTCAAATATGGATATAATAGTGTTTAAAAAGAAAATAATAATAAACATTCAAAAATTTAAGAAAGAATTTATAAAATTCCTTTACTGGTTAGAGGGATGGTGAACTCCTCTAAAGAATACACTGACAAAGCAAATAAATCAGCACTTGCTAGAGGTTTTAAAACAACGTCCGGAGAATCAAAGTTCAAAAATCTTGCAAAACGACACAAAAAGTGAATAATTATATGAGGGTAGTTTTGGCGAAAGGCCATATATTTGGATCGAAAGGTTTAGTGTTAAAAAAAAAATTGGTTATCTCATACAACCCCCCAACTTTTGGTCATTTCTTAACAACCATATATATATATATATATATATATATATACCCACTATTTGTAGTGATCCTATAAAAATTGTTCTGTAATTTATATTGATTTATTATTATTATTATTATTAAGATTTGCTTCAATTTATGGTACTTGATCATTACAGTTAGAGATAGATTTGTCTTCCATAACATATTTCCGGGTATCTAGTAATATCTATTAGATTTTTTTTTTTTACCTAACCCGACCTAATTTTGCTTTCCGAATACAATATAGTTTCTAAAAGTCCTTACAAAATCGTATTAGAAAACCATAATCTTCATCTATTTATATATATTGCTGGCCTTCTTCATTCTATCTATCATATAATTACACTCTCTTAATTTTCTTCTCTTCATCTTTTTAATTTCGTTTTTCTTTTGCAATCCCAAATTTGTTCATTCTCGCAGAAACAAAACCATGTTGTCTAGTCTTGAATCCCAAGAATATTTACACAATGCCTTGGAGCTTGCCATCAAAGACCTCCAAGGTCTTTCCTTAGAGCCTGCAAATACGAAAAACAATCTCCAGACTCGAACAACGGTTCTGAACAATGGGCAGATTTATTCGTTAATGAGATGATGAAAGCTTTTCTTTGGATGATGCCAGACTCTGCGCTAGGGATTTTGAGAGCTTGGTAAACGCAAAGCAGAAAGAGCTTACTGATAAGTTAATGAAAGAGAACCGGATCCTCAAACGGGCAGTGTTCATTCAACATGAACAGCATCTGAAAGAGGGCGAGGAGTAGAAGAAGATGATGTCAAGTTATCAAGAGCAATTGCAAGATTTGGAAGTGAAGAAAGAAAATAATCAAATCCCACAATGCTTTCCTCCTGATGTCTTTTGATATATGGATGTTTTAATTTTTAACTTCTGTATCTCTTTCTTAATTTATTTCTGATGTCTTTGATACTTCAAATACTTATAAAAGAACTCAAAATTCTAAAGTTCTCCAAATAGACATAAAATAGGCAGGACACAAATTTTCATGAGGTAACTAAAGTTTGATTTCAGGACATTCATTCTACAAATCAACAAGGATACTAATACCCAATGGTGGGGGCAAGGTTACCCCCATAGTAGCCCTTGGATGAACCACCCAAAAGTAATGGAAGTTCATCCGGTAACCTTAACCCAACTCGCCAAGACTGCTGTGCAAACTTCCCAGAGAAATGTCTAATACTCCAATCTTCATGAATGCACAAAACATTGCAACAAATTACCAATACAAGTTGCCAATTAACTGCTATGATTATTTGACAGGATCCTGCAGTCTAATACTTTTGATTTTCGATAGTTAATGTTTCTATATTCCAATCTAATCTGCTAGGTCAAGATCTTACTAGGGCTATCAAAAGCAAAGAAATCAACTTTCCGCGCTATGAAACTTGACAGAAGATATGTAATTTCATTCCATTTTCATCATAGTAGTAATACTTGCTCACAACTCTATTCATATTTATGTTTGTTTGTTCCATTTTGACACAACATGAATAGTACTCATTCTTCCATCTTTGTTTTTGGTGCAAACAGTGTGTCACTTCAGAGCTACATTATTTAACAGTCCTAGCTAGTAATAAATCCATCTTTTCAACCAAGAAAGGGTATTTCACAAGAAGAAAACAAAATATAGGCCGGACCTCATTATAACAATCCATCCACAAGTTGCGAATGAATACCTGAAAAGTAAACCATGTGTTATGATGAATGGATGGAAAATCTTGACCATGAAAACAATAATGCATAACTAGAAACAATCTAGGAACACTACCTAAATAAAGCAGATTCACAGAATTCTGACGAATTAGAGAAAGCCAGGGAGCATATGTAGCAAACCATATAACAATATTACTAGACTGTCGAAAAGAGTTCATAAATCAAGAACCTGTACATCTATAGGCATTATTGAACTAATGATTAACTGTTCAAGAACATCAAAGCTTGGTCAAAACATCTCCTACGCAATGGTTGCCTCAGAACACCTACGGCAACCAGACAGTGAACAATATGCCTAAGGGGGATGCCTAAAGATAAAATTTAACATTCTAAAAGATAAAATTGAGAGAGGTTTTCAATATGTATGTTAATAATTGACTGAGGCTCTAACAGTGTTCAAAGAAATTTAATGAAGTTACCAATACTAATATGGACGTAAAACCATGTAATTCTTAAGGTATGTCACACCATCTATTATTTTTAAATTGGATGATGAAAGGAAAAGTAGTTTGTTAATTAGACAGCTATATTCAGGCCACAATACTTTTAGACTATGCACAAAAAAAAAATTATATATATTAGACATAACATTAGTTTTCTTCTTTTTGTTTGCTGACATACTAGATTAGTGGAGACTAGCAACAGTGATGCCATCAAATAAACATTAAAGCATAGACACATAATCTTACTATATGTATCCGCTTTTGAATTGTCAAGTGCTGATAAGCCCAAATGTAGTTCAGAAAGTGAAATAGGAAAAACAGCTAGACTGTTATAACTAACAGTTAGAGCATGCATATGCTTTTACGCACACTTTTGAGGATAGAAGTTTGGGTTTAAAGAACAAGATGACAAATACAACATAATGGAACAAAAAGATGTCTGATCACTAATTTGTAAATTCTTCTTCAATCAATTTAACCTTTTCAGTTTCTTATCACAAAATAAAAATAAAAAGATGTCTACGAAATGCAATCAGAAGTACCAAGGAATCCATAAGTAAAATTCGAATATTCCCAAACAGGCATAAAAGTTGCATTAATATAGGTACCGGACTCTTGTACAGCAAATATACCAAATAAACAGAAGTTTTAGCCAAGCTACCTGTACAGACTATAGATCACAATGATCGATCTTTCAGCTGCTGCGGAGAACTTTCTGAGGATCAAGTTGCCCACTGCAGTAACTAGAAGGAACAGCAGAGAGTTCCTGCCTTCCTCTCCACTCTTCTCCAGGTTTCAATGTAATAGGCTTTTCAATAGCAGCCGCCTCCACACACAGCATATGCTTATACTCATCATCACCAAAATCAGCCATAGCCTTTGCTTTCTTATCCCAGGGATTCCACACCACTGCATTAAAAGGAGGCATGAAAAACCCACGTATACTGAAACAATTATAAAGTTGCTTATATACAAGGTCGTCTAGAAACATTTTTACCCAAACTATACCAAGAGGAAATATATAATTATCATTGCAATTTTTGGAAAGGAAAGAAAATCTGAGAAGGTTTCTCAGTTTTCTATCCTTACCACCTTGCAAAGTCTTACAATAAGACTTATAATGTATCATGTCATCAAGAAGAACTATAAACTAACATAAAATGGTCTCAAAAACCTCCAAATGAACAAGCCCAATGATTTATATGCTCAAGTATATACCGTCTCAAACTATGTACATAAATATGTAAGCTGCAAAAATAAATAAACTTGGCAATACGTCTAACAGGCAAAATTAAAATGATGAAGATTGATATTTGATCCATGTGATTCCTACAACTTGAGAGGGAGGAAATATAGGAAAAGAAATAGTGATGAAGATACGTTATAAAAGATACTTCTTAAATTTAAATAACGGGTGGTTTCAGAATTCAAATCTCTTTTCCTAAAACATAATTGCTGATATGAAACTGTATATGACCTTATTTTATTATTTTTGTAAACTGTATTCTGTTGAACTAGTAATCAAGTAATGAACCCACATTCCAATGGTATATCCAGATTTCCCAATTTTTCTCTCTTCTAGAACACTCTTGGTTCCAAACTCTTCTTGTGTTGAAGCTTTTATACACAAGATTTATGCAATCATGGTGATCATATAACCATGTTTCAACTTATTTAAGCTATGAACACAATGGAATATTAGGTGTAAACTCATTTCATTCAACAGAAGCAATATTACTAGGGCGACAATTTAATTGCGTTTTGACAAGACAAATGTAGATCCATGTTGACTAACATTGCAAGATACATTCATGCCAAACAAAAGCCCCCGTATATTACCAAAAACATTGCTAGGAAAGTAGATGGATAAAATCAGTCTCACCAGCATCCGGAAGCCCATCTTTACGAATTACAAATGTTCGCTTCTTTTCATGATCGAGAATTGCAATCTTCATAGGAGTGCTGAGATATATTTTGTCCACCTGTGTAAACCACAATAGTATTACCTAAACATTAGAGCCTGACATAGCATAATCACAAGCGGAAAAATATGGTATCATAAACGCACTTCTGATTCAAATGTTATTGCATCTCCTTGTTCAGTAAAACGCTCCTTATTCTGCAAGTTGTCTAGATAATCCAGTGTCTCTAGTCCCTCAACACGAACTTCACTGACCACAAACAACAAAAACTATTTAAGGACAACTCAAATATGCAGAACTTAAACTCAACCATTTGTTGCCCAAAATTAAGAGTTAACAATATATCAGTTTCGCTTGGAATAGTAGCAGAGAAGCAAACACATTAGAGCCAGCCATAAACATAAGCATACATAGAGTTTCTCCTGAAAGTAATGCCTTACAGACATAATTCCAGTTAACAAAATAAAGTTTGATAAATTTGAAGATGGTCAGTCCTATAATTGATCCAAATGTAGATAAATTGTGGCAATAAAAGTTTTTCTTATACCATCTCATTGCTAATTTAAGAGCCATAATTTCCCCTGACATTTGAATAGAAAACTGACAGCAAAATTATGCCACACTTGTAGAAAAAGATTACAATCTGATTTTAACCTCAACATACTGAGATTGATTCAGATAACTCATCACATGTTTGCCCAGCAATAGTTTCATATTATTACATATTTATCTCAGTCAAGTAACCAAAAGATTCCATAAAAAATTTGGCATCAGATACCCAGAATCAGATTTGGTAAATTGAGAATAAGTTGTAAATACAAAAAAGTTGTAAATCAAAGATCACAATCTAGTGATAACTAAATATCATCTCAGCCACGTTACTCATTTAAATTTCATTCACCCAATTTTCAACTACATTTGACTAGTTCCCTTATCGTAGATTGTCGTTTTTCTGATTTTCCCATATAACAGGCAACTTGGACTAGAAAATAACATCAACAAGACTAAGAACTTGCTAAAAGGTACCAGAGGAGCCATGCAACCAGGTCTAGTAAGACAAATTGGTTTATACAACCAAAATCCAAGCCTAGCTATTGGTTTGAGGAAGTAAAAATGGCTTTATAGGAATGCAGCTCATACTGCTAGGACAGTTCAGAATGTTAATGATAATTTGGCTCCAACAATCAATCATAAACCCTTTAGAAGGAGTCAATACAGCATTTGCAGTTAAGTTTAGGAAAGCAATCTAGATCAACTAAAGTTCTGACTCCAGGGCATTTGAATGTTGTACTTGGCTACCAAATGATATTATAAAACATGTAGGGTAGAGTCTGCATGGTCTTTTTGCAATAAAGGTTTGCATTAGCTTTTGTTTTGTTTTGTTTTTTATTTTTTAACGCATACATCTCAAATTGGAAAGTGGAATTTTTATTCCACTTAGAAGGTCAACGAGACATAACTTCTAGCAATAAGCAAGCTGACATTCATTCCTGCAGAAGTGGAAGAACACATGAGAATAGAGCAGACCACAACCACATATACATTTAAAAGCACGAAGGGTAACATATTGAGACTAAAAATACCTGCTTACAGATAGAAGAAATAGTTGTGTTTTATCATAATTTTGTATTCCATTAATTGTATTATAAACAGAAGTGCGAGAAACCATTCAAGCATAAACTAAAACCAGCAAAGAGCTCCTTGACTAAGTGAAATACGATTCATTTTGATCAAACCCAACCACAGTCAACATCAATCATATTAGTAGCTACTGAAGTTACTGTTTATACACAAGGAACAGTCATTTCCAACCAGAAAAATCCCTGCATTATGCACTTGGACACTGACTACAAAATTTTCATTCCTACAACAATAAACTGTTGCAGTCAGCTTTGCAATATGACAAATCAAATTTGCCATAACCCCTTTCAATGTGATCTTCAAAGATTCCAAATATCTACATTGAAAACAGCAACTCCAAGGAAAATGTGTGTCTTCCCCTACAAACTAACATCTAACATTAGAAGAGGATTAGGGTCATAAATTGTACAACCCTCTCACAAAAAGTGTTGAAATAATTAAGAATGAAAAGACATGATACTTAAGGTAGTCTGAATGCAATATCAGATTGGCCAAGAAATAGCCTTGACATTCAAACAAGTTACGACCCAACTACCCAATAATACTCACACTATAAATAATTAGTGGTATTTATAGTGGTTTACACATTTTTTCTTCAAAATTTACAACCTAGCCAGTTTATTATTTCTGTGAAGATACTGCATACATAACACAAAGAAGAAACTCCCTTGATTTTCAATTTTCAGACCAGTCTTTAAGTAAATCAGATGTTACAGATAATTCTCACTTACCCACTACTCAAAGAACTAAAAAGATAACACTTTTCTAAAGATCATCAAGAAGCTGACATGCACCCACTAAGATTTAAGAAATAAAGGACCCTCACTCAACCTTCAAGACCAGTAAAACAAACATTGTTCTAAATGAGATGCTAAACAATATGAGAATCAATATTAAATAAAAGAATATATAAAATTTGATACAGCATCCAACCAAAACCATGTATTAACTCCTATACAGAACAAAAAACTTACAAACTTAATGAGAATTACAGATCGTCTTGGTAACCAGCAACCAGAGGAATCATTAGTGAAATTACATAGAAGGTATCGGCAGACTAGTGAAGAAAACCTATAAATATCAATATCTATATCCACGTTACAGCAACTGCAATGACCGGTATGGGAATAAATCTTTCACAATTGAGAAAATAAAGTCAAAGTAAAAGAAGAGAATATGTATATCGTAGTGAAACAAGCGCCAAGCAAGTTAGGGAATTAATTACCTGATGTCTGAAACAGAGAAATAGGTATGATAAGCGAAAGTGAACGTAAATGGCTTTCCATCAGCATTAGTATTCCTAATGCGAGATGTCAACATCAAATCTCCACCAGGACCCAAAGCTACCCTCAGACGAAACTCAAAACTTGAAAAGAAAAAGGATAATGGTTAATGTTTTCTGAAATTCATGCAGTAAAGGAGTTATAAAATCTGAAAAGTAACTACTCTTCATGTACAAATATGAGAAAGTGATTGAAGATCCAAGTACCTGTGAGGCCAGATTTTCAAATCTTCTTCAGAAGGCCTAAGGATCAAATCAATAAAAGCATTATTTGAGGGATTTGTTGGGAAAGGAGGTGGGTCACTTTCCACAGTCCAGAACCTATTTCTAGCAAATCCATGCTGCTCTAGAGAGCCATGACTGCTAAACTGCATATAGGAAATAAGTTTGTTAAAGAAATGAAAATAATGAAAAGTAGCAAGAAGTTTAGAGAACCACATACCTGTGGAAAGCATATCGGAATTCCTCCACGAATTGCTTTTGGTGGCTTGAATATAGCCTGTGAACAACATAATATCTCCATTTTCTGATAACTTCAATTTGGAAACAAAATGAACTAAAAATAACATACAGATCTGAAAAACAAAGGAAAGATGCCAATCTATACATTTTAGCCCCTTTACCATCATCAAAATAATGCACATTAGTATTCCGCGGCGCCAATCCATGTCTCAAAGACCAATTAAGTTATTACTTTAGGCAGTAATTTTAAACTTTAAAACATTGATCAACATAATCACAATGAGAAAAGAATATGAAAACCAAACCACATATTTTATCAGAGAAAAAGTTCGACCTTGTAGAGAAAATTGAAGAAAAACAGGAAACTGAAAAACAACCCAAGAAAATTAAGATATTAAATCTTTCCAACATGCTATAACCAAGAACTAGCCCAAAAACTTCCTTAAGTGGCCAGTGGGTGACAATTAGCATATAACCAAGAAAGCAATGCAGGTTTACCAAGAACTAGAAATTATAATGAAGGCAAATTGGCAGGGAAATGAATGCAACATTGAAGACAGGAAGGCCTAATTTTTTGCAAGACCCCAGTATATGAACACTATATGAAGCTAGTCATATGGAATCGTAATGTATATGCTGGGGTGGGCCTGAACTTCTCATGCCAAAAAATATTGCAGTAGAAATATATACATTACAGGTGCACAATAATACCATTTTACAATTCTGAATCAACAAGCTTGGTATGATGGTCAATGCTTGAATTATTCAAAAGATCCGGACTTCATACGCATCAAAGTAGGAGATGAAAAAAAGACAATTATACCATTTCCAGATCTTGATTCAATGAGGCTTGTTATTGCAGTTAATACTTGAACTTCCCCAAATTTGGTGAATATACAAATTTATCAATAATGCATAACCCCTAGGTGATGATGATACATTATAGCATAAAAATGGCCCACACGATTTTCTGCCTCTGCTTCCTATGCCATTTAACTTCTAAATAAAATTCTTTTCTGATACCAGAAATCCTCCAACTTCTCCTACGAGTTCACCAACCCCTAAGCTACTTAGCCTCATGGGAAGTTGAACCCCAGACTTCTTGGTTAAAACCAAGGGCCCAAACTTCTAAATTCAAGTACTAGAATTCGTTTAAGCATCTACAAACTCAAGTATAACTCCATTTTTTTTTTCTTCTAATCAGAAATTTCTTCCCCTTGTTGCGTATGAAACTGTTTATCTGGAAATCCTAAAGTGCAACAAGGTATAACCATCCTGCTACCATACTGTCATTAGAAAATCAGAGTAAACAACATTAGCTAAGAACAATGCTGAAGAGAAATAAACATCTATTGATGCGCAAAATAAGCCTATAAGCAATTAAATAAATATATCAGGAAATTTAAAAAGGTGTTCCATTAGGTTATTGCATAGCACTTATCACTGAAAAACAATCATTTTCCCCATAGCATACAATAGAAAATCAATATAGATATCATTAGAATATCCATAGCACCTTACTACTGACGAAAAGCAACTCCTCGTAATGGTCATTCTTCCAAGATGTCAAATGACCACCGTACAAATACACCTGGAAAACTCAAAAAGAAAAAATGAATATAGTAAGAAAAGAAAAGAAAAAAGTATTTTGGAAAAACTCTTGCAACCTTAAAATTTATAAATAATAAAATAAAATAAAAAGAAATGGGAATGAAATAATTAAACCAAGCCAAATTACACAAAAATGAAGGCAACAAGGTAGAGAAAAAAAAAAGTGGTTCAGAGAATTGTCGTATCCTATCAAGTACCTTTTGTACTGCAAGACCAGCAATTGATCCTAGGAAATGAAAAGAAATCCCCACGAATTGCAGCCTAAACTGATTTGACAATCCACAGCACTAATAACAATTTGATCCCAAAATATCAATCTGGACAGACTTGGAGGGAGAAAATATAGTATTTTCAGTTAAGATCAAGTTTGGGACAGAAAATCAGTTCAATTAACATTTCAGCTCCACAACAGCCAGAAGATGCTGTCGGGAAACAGCATCAACCTGATAACATATGTCAGATTGTATCAGCACCATATTTGGGAGCGTTCTTTACACCATCAAAGGCTCTTTCCAGTAGTCAAAAGAGTTTATCCCGTGTTTTTTGAGAAAATATTTGGCAGGTGCCGTTTAGAAACCTTTATCAATTTTATTTTTTTTCAGATGGATACTTTAAAAAAAAAAAAATGCACTTTTACTCAAAACCAGTTAAAAGCACACCTTCTACAAAAGCATTAACAAAATTACGGCTCCACTAGAACAGGAAGTTGCAGTTGGAAAATAGCATCAACATGACAATTAATGTCACATGATGTTGGCATGGTATTTGAAAACGTTTTGTACACCGTTACAAGCACTTTTTCAAGTGGCTAAAAGGGCTTTTCTGTGTGCTTTGGATAAAAACTTGACAGGCGCTCTTTTTTCAACCTTTATAGGTTCTTTTCCAGTAATGTTTTCTGCGTTCTTTTACAAAATCCCCTTTTACTTAAAACCAGTTAAAAAGCACTTTCTACAAAAGAATTGCCAAATTAGGATTGAACACTAACAGATGGTGCCTTCACCTTATTTGGGAGCATTTCTTACACCCTCAAAATCACTTTCAAGTAGTTAGAAATGCTTTTCCATAATTTCCACAAAAACACTTGATGAATGCTCTTTCTCCAGAAAAATTTTGTGGGTACTTCTACAAAAACCCCTTATACTGAAAAACAGTTTCCACAAAAGCATTCCCAAACACAGCCTAAGAAACCCAGATGACAAGTAAAAACAACTTCACATTCTCTCCTCCAGATCTGAAACAACACAATCAAACAAAGCAACGCATAACCTCACAAACCACAAACTCGCTAACTTACTATTAACAATTCAAAATTCCATGAACTGGGTACCCACTAAATTGAACACAAACAAGTGATCTATATTAACTATGCCCGTGAAGAAATAACAGTAGAACTAAATGAAAAAACGAAGTGAAATGAAATGAAACCACGTCGTTCAGGTACCTCAGCGGAGCTGCCGCGGGGCTCGCGGAGAATGACCTTGTCGAGGCCATTGATGCCTTTGCAGAGCTCGACTGGTATCTTCGCGCTCGACATAACTGCCCAGTAGTCTTCCTCAAATCCGATCAAGGCATGCAAAAAGCTGCATATATATATTATATTATATAGATATACTACTAATTTCACTCGAGTAACTTCTCTCTTGCTTTGTTTCTTTGTTGGAAATTGGGGCTTAAGTGATTTTATTGATTCTTCTGGGGGGTCGTCAATATTTGTTTTGGTTTGGGGTTGTAATGTCATCTTACACCATCTCCAACCACATACATTAAATTGGTGTGATTGTAGGTGTGTTTCACTATTACACCAAATATTATACCAAAAAAATATTTCTTAGAATATTCTCATTTTTTTTCTTTCTATTAATAATCAATAATTTATTTATTTTACTAATTATTTTTTATATATTAATTAAATATTGATAATACTATTTTTATTAAATAATAATAACTTTAAAAATTATATTAATTTAATAAAGTTAAGCATTTATTTAATCAAATAAAAATTACATTTAATATATATAAAAATTATATATAATATAAAATGCCACAAAAAATTAAAAAAAAACATATAAATAAAATTTCATATTGTTATTTTAGTTTATGTTGTATTTTCTTTTACTTTTAGTGTTTTTAAATTAGTGTTAATTTATTTTGAGTTATTGTAGTTTAATATTTGCATTGAATGAAGTTTTGTTTTTAATTTTTCGTTATTTTTTTAATTATATAATTATTATGAATTTATTATTATAAATAATAATCAAATTAACATATATATAAATTAAAAAATATAAGAAAATAAAATATATTTTGTAATAGATAAATAGTGTCACACCAAATTGGTGTGGCCGTGTGGGTGAATAGTATTGCACCAAATTTCGTGTGATAATATTCATTCACACCAATTTGATGTGGTTTTTTGTGTTGGGTTAGAGCAAAATTTTTACACCATTTATACCAAAATGGTGTTGGGTTGGAAATGCCCTTATATTACTTAGATTACAACATTTAATTATCAAGTAATATAAAATTCCAGTAATCTTTCAAAACTAATAGTGATTACTATTGGTTATAAAAATAGTAATCTGATTACTTCCATTTTCGTAGGTATTTTAAGATTACTTGACAAGGTTAATTTGCTACAATTTTACCTTTTATTAACAAATTTTTTTGACAAAAATGCCCTTATATTGAAATTAATTTACATAAACCTATATTACAATTTTACCCCTAATTAATTAAGTTTTTGGATTGTAATGCTCATGTATTTAAAACATATTGCAGGCCACCCAAAAGCATCACCGCTCGCTAGCAACCATCGTCGGCCGCCGGCCACCGTCAGCCCACGTGGCCGAAACGATGCATGACCGACCAAATCTGGCCAATCGTATGCCAATCTAACCATTTTCGATAAGATCCACCATGGATTTGGCTGTTGACGACCACATTCTGGTCGAAATCTGGCCATTGATAGTCAAATCTATCTGGCCGTCAATAGCCAAAGTCTAGCTGTCAACGACTACATTCTAGTCATAGATTTGATCGAAAATAGCAATATAGGTGCATGACCGACCAAATTCAACCGATCGTCCGTCGTTCCGGCGACTGTCGATTGCCGCTAAATTAACAAATGTAGGGGATTAAAAAAATGATCTAAAATAATAATAATATTAAAATAGAAGGACAATTCAATAATCTATATAACATACCCACCAATTTATTCCAACCTAATCAAACACATTTCCCTAAATATTTCCAGTGATCTTCAAAGTAATTTATCTTCCTATTAATATAAGATTCCCAGTAGTGCAATATTCCCTGAACCAAACGTATCCTAAGTTTAATACAATAACAAAATCCCCTACTACTAGATTTGAGGTTTTAAAATAAACGATAAAAGGGTAATTTAGTAAAATATTGATTAAATATTATTCCTATAAGTTCTAAGGGTTACTATAGCTTTACTAACAAGAAAAGAAATTTATTTTTATTTTTATTTTTTTTCAGAAACTTCACGGGAATTTTATTTATTTAACTCAAAGATTAGGACAGACTATACCTTCGGTTTCATAAAAGGCTTTCTCGATGAGCACCTCCTAAAACATAGAAAACTACAAGTGACCCCTATCAGCTCAGGAATTAGCCATTTAGACCGCCATCTGTGAGTTTTTGTCGTTCGTTTGGATGGAAGACCACAGTTGATCAGCGAACAGAGTAAAATTCCCTTGGTAATGCCTTCACCGTTGCAATTACATATATGCCCATAGATTTTTGTATTTGAATATTGTACCCACGTAAATTCATGAAGCATTTATTATGTTTCCCTGAAAATTGCATAAAATTTTATTTTTAACATCTTATTTTTATAAACTACAAAATATAAAAAAAATTAAAAATCAAAACATATTTTACTATAAATTAAAAAAATACAAAATCAAAATATTTTTGTAAATTAAAATTGTTTAAAAATACACTTTTTAAATTACCTTTTTCTCAAAATTGAAAAATAAAATACTGAAAAACATTAAGAAATTAAAAAAAAGGCGGCGATATCTTTTTTTAATTTATTTCTTTTTTTTTTTTAATTAAGATCAATGTTGCTATTTGAAATATTGTTGCCGCAATCTAGGATTACGATACGATCTAGGATCGCAATTTTTGATGATTTGAGATCGTCATTTTAGGCGACTCAGATCGCCATTTCCAAAGATCTTAGATTGTCATTTCAGGCGACTCAGATTGTCATTTCAGGCGACTCAGATCGCCATTTCCAATGATTTACTATCTTAGATCGTCGTTTTTTGCAATTTGAGATCACCAAAGAACTTGGATCGTCAGAAATGTCAATCTACAATTTAAAATTTTTTTGCTTAAAATAATATTAAACTTAAATTCATTTTATTTTATAAAACTTTTTTCTAAGTATCTAATTCCCAAGTTGATAGGGGTAACTTGTCAGTTTTTAATGTTTGAGGGGGTGTAAAAGGATGGCTTCTCTTTAGTCCTAATAGTTTCTAAATTTAACACATACGTCCTTTGATATTAGTTCCAACTGGCTAACTGCTAACAATTGACTAATTTTAGCAACCAAATGAGAAAAATCACTCTTAAAAGAAACTTTTAAAAGATTGTGAAATAAAAAACTAAAAAATTACAATTTAAAAAAATATAAAAAAATGAAACATAAAATTCACAAACAGTTGAAAAAATACGAGTTTGACTAATTTTCAAATTACTTTTTTGCTTATTTCAATTTTTAAAAATCAATGTATTTTATTATTTTCTTTTGAAAATTCGATTTTACTGAAATTTCATGATTTCTTATTTTTATAAACTTTATAGAATTTTTTTACGGGAGATAAGTGGTAATTACTAGGGTTTTAAAACCTCGTTAGGCTTGGCTGGTTTAACCGGGACAGCTTACCCGGGAGTTTCATCGGGCTGGGTTAACAATTTCCCTATTCTCCCAAAACCTTAGAATTTGGGATGAATGATGGATGAAAAATTGAAGGCCAGAATGTTAAGGCTTTTGAAGAGAAAGTGTCGGTGAGTGCAATGGTGGCAACGGAGTTGATTTCCGATGATTGAATTGACCGAAAATCGAAAATAACAGGCAGCGGCAATAGCTGGCTTTTGTCGGTAATTGGCGAGACTAACGAGGATGAGGTGAGGTGGGTTTTAGTCAAGAAGGAGAGGGGAGTATTTTTGGGGTGATGGGAAGGATTGTTGACGCTAGCATCGGTGAGATTTGGTCGAAATCGAACGGATTTCAACCAAATCTTGGGTAGATTTTATAGGGAATGGGCTCAAGGGATTATTAGGATTGCATTTGGGGTGTTGCCATCGCCAACTAGTCGACCGCTGACTTGTATTTGGGGTGTGTTTGCTAAATTTTAAACCTATAGGGACTTAAAAATTTTTAGGGGTCTTTTTGCTGAATTTTAAAAGTTTTTTCATCCAGTTTAACCTACCGGTCAACCTAGTTAAATGGTTAACCCGAGACCCAGCAACTAGGTCGGGTTTCACCTCGGGTTGGTTATTAAAATATTGGTAATTATTTTTATCACTTCACCAAAGTTAATTTTCAAACTATATGATAGTATAAAAAATGTAACAATTTTATCATTGAGGTTTGAAGAAAATAATTGTGGTCTAGTAGATTCACAGAGTGACATTATAGTCCTTCTTAAATGATAGTTGTTATTCACGGAGCGACATACAATAAACAGTAAGAAATTGTATATTAGAAGTTTTTAGATTATGATATAAATATAAAAAATTCATAAAACAATAAAGTAAAAAATTTCCAAATAACAATAGCACTTTGATAGAAGTTACAATGTTTCTTTCCAATTCTGTTGTACTAAAGTGTCACTTTCTTAAATTTTAGGGAAGAAACTTTACTTTCTCGAACAGTATTGGATAAGGGAGAAATTGTAAAATCCCTTAGATGTTTCATGATTTTTAAGAGCGCCTGTTAGTTTTGAAAATATAAATCTAATCCCATTTAGTTAATTTTGTCAATCAATATTTTTCCCTTAAGGTGTCACTATATGACAATTTACCCCCTAAAGTGTTTAAAATAACAATTGAATAATACTTTGGGTACTAACAGATTTTACTAACCAGTGTACTAACCTTTGTTAAAATCACACATAGTACCCGTACTATGGTATGGTACCCGTACTATGCTTTAAGTTAGTACACTGGTTAGTAAAATCCGTTAGTACCCATAGCATTACTCATAACAATTTACCCTTGTTGTCATTATTCTATTAAGGTTTATGCCATTTTACTAACACATTTTACACTTGATTCGTTATATTAAACACTGAAACCACGAAACACTGTTATCAAATACGTTCAAGGTAATAATCTTCCTAAATAAAGAGCTTAAAAGAATAAAATTCATTGTTATTTTATTAAAGTTTATTGTCCTATTATGATTTTCCTTCTTCTGTAAATCATGTGGAAATTTAAGTGATTTATATAATATTTTGGTTATCATAGCTATATTTAATTAGATAGTTTTATTAGAATTTAATGGTTTTACATGGATGTACCAACGATTAATACTACACTAACAACTATTTCTCACAACCCTGATGTGGCAGCTCGCAATTGGTCAATTTACAACAGATCCTACATGGGTCTCACTAATTAATTGTAAGCTGACTAATTATCAGCTGCTACATCAAGGTTGTGAGAGAGGGTTATTGGTGTAACATTATTTTATACCAATATTACATAATTGTGAGAGGCCCCCAGAAACAGTGGCAGAGCCCATTCAAACCCAGGGTGGGCCAATGCCCTTCGCGGGCATTTTAATAAAACCTGAAAGCTATGATTTATGCCCCAATCCTTTATATAATTTCAATTACCCCTTAAATAATTAAACCCAAGGTCCCAACTGGCAAAAATCACTTACCTCCTCAACTTTTATCCAGTCTACATTAAGACAAAAAACAAGCACAATGAGATTTTAATTTAAAATTAAGACCCATCATATATAAATTAATTACTCAATACAATAATTAAGCCAAAAAATAACTAAGTGAAATTTTTTATTACAAAGAAATAAAATAAATTTTACACAAACTTAAAATTTTTTCTTTATTTATTTAATTAATTAGGAATATTGATTTTTTATGTTAATTAGTAAAAATGAAAAACATTATAAATAATAGTGATGTGATATTAATGACATTATAAATAAATATTAAGATTATTTAACTTTAAACAATTTTATAGCATTACTCATAACTTTTTAGGTGAGGTTAAATATTTTTTCTTTTTTGAATTTTTAATATTTAACTTTTTGACTAATTAAAAAATAATAAAAAATTTATAAAGGAAAATATTTAAGGGTGTTTTCATCTTTTCAATAAAATATTAACGGAAAATATAACAGAACCTAACGAAGGGTGGGAAAGTGTCATTTTGAAACTTGATGGGTGGGAAAGTGTCGTTTTGCCAAACCTTGGGTGGGAACATGTTGTTCTCCCTTTTTTAAACTTTCAACCCCTCACTTGATTTCTGTGGTTCGACAATAGGATAATGTGTACATTATTTTTGTAATTGTGGAGGAAACACTTCCTTGATAGATTAAAAAAAAAAAAAAAAAAGACCAAGTTTGTAGAAGGAAAGTTCATTCGCACCACACTTATATTTCAAATGGTCTTTTAGTTTTATGTTTTCCTTTATTCATATATTTCTAGAGAATATCTTTCTCAATTATTTACCAAACCTTATAAGTAAGGGAATTGAATTGGTGAAAGAAGTTCTCCTTTCTTGGGTTTATTAGAAATATCACAACTTTTCAATTGACCACTTTATTATGCTTCAAACGTCTTTTTAATGCATTTGAAGTCTTGGATTTATTCACTACAGGAAAAGTAGTATTAGGATGACAAATTTTGTCGTCAATAGTATTAGCGACAACAAGATCCAAGACAATTTTTATGTTATCAGTCAACAACAATGGAAACGACCATGGTTCTAAACGATGTTTTCGGCTAGATCCATGGGTTTGACCATTTATGACCATAGATCTGGTTGTAAACAACAGTCACATCTAGTCGATCGTGCGTCGTTTTGGTCATTGTCAGTGGTAAAAGCTGGAAACCAATAATCGTCTTGGGCGGTTGAGGTGTTTTTGGTGGTATTCATGTAAATAATTTTCATAATAAGGGTATTATTGTCCAAAATTTTAAATGGTAAAAAAATTAAGATTAATTTATTTAACATGAGGCGCATTTCTGTAAAAAAAAAAAAATTATCAGGTTACAAAAGTCATTTAGCACAGTTAGGCTAATTGTTATTTGATAGACATACAATGACATTTGTGTCCAAAATGTTAATTAATTAATGGTAAAATGGGAACAAAATTTGAATCACCCAATGATCTTAAAATACCACCATTTTAATTGGTAATCAGATTACTTTCATATCTACAGTAATTACTATTGGTATTAAAAGATTATCAGAATTTTTTATTATCTAATAATCCAACAAGATAATGTCTGGATCGAAAGATAGATTACCGAGTGATCTTTCCTTACCACCAACCAAACACTCCCTTAATATAATCTCATAATAGTAATAGTCTTTAAGATTATATCATAATTTACTTTATTTCTTCATCTTTTACTATTAAACACATAATTTAGATTAAAACATATTATATATATCCTCACACAAATGTTACATTAATGACAATAATAATAATAATAATAATAATAATAATAAATAATTGAAAGTTGATTTCCCAAGACCATTGTTTAAAAAGTTTACACACAATGTACTTTTAGAATTCAACTCATCTTCTCTTTCTTTTCTTTATTATACTCATCCTTCACTTGGTGTTGGTATTAACTGATAATTGAATTTAATGTGCATTCAAACTTTATCTTTTATTAGCCTATATTTAGCATGTATTATGGGGACAAATTTCATTTTTAACCCAAATTACTTATATCATTCATGATAGTTGTAATCTTTGAAATTATATTATAATTTAATATATAACAATTAATTTAAACTAAAATATGTCACATATAATCTCACTCTCCCATGTCACATCAAAGACAAGAAATTATTAAATGTTGATTTTCCAACATAATCTACTTTCATAATTCAACTCATCTTATCTCTCTTCCCTATTCTTTTCCAAATTATGTAATATCATTTCATAATAGTATTGAATTTCAGAAGTTCACACATAATCTATTTTCTCAATTTCTATAATGATGTAGTCTCATTTATTTGATGTAAGCAGCTTACTACAAGTTTGACATGCTTATTAATTAATTACACGTCTATGCCAACCTTTCATATATTAAACAATTTAGGTGGATATATAATTTTTATCACTTCAGACTATTTTTTGTTGTCTTTTCACTTTATATTTTTGTGAAGTATAATTTTAATCTGGCCAATGTATGAACCAAGTATTATGTTTGTGTCAGTTATAAGTATGTCAATATTTAAGGCTGCGTATGGTACACTTTTTAAAATAGTATGTGTGAAAAAATGAGTTGAGTTGAATTGAATAGTATTTAATAAAAAAGGATTTGAATTTGAAAATGTATTTCTTAAATTATTTGAATATTATATTACATTTGAATAAATTGGTGAATAATTATTTGGTATATTTTTTGAAAAAAGATTTTAAGATAAATTATTTTGGTGCATTTTATTATTTGACTATGAAACTTTTCAGTTTATATTTAAATAATATTAAATAGTTGTTTGGTAATTTTTTTTTATCACTAAATTAAAAATAAATTATCCAAAATAATTTCAACTACTAATACACCATTTAAAAACAAAACCTTAATACATATCTAAAATAATAATACGAAGCTACTAATAATCAACCCTTAAAATCTTTTATACACCTATATTCCATTAACAATTGCGATATGGATTCATGTTTTACCCCTTAGAGTTGCTAGAGACAGCAGATAATAGTGATGAGAGAGTAGATAAAATAAATTAAAGAGTAAACGACATGTTCCCACCCAAGGTTTATTGAAATCCAAGAGTGGTACCACTGGTTTCATAAATTCTAGATTTCCACCCTTAAATGGATGTCGTTAGTGACGACATAGGGGCATATGGTTCTTTTACCAAATTACCCTTGGACCTTCTCCTTCTTCATGTCCCCTTCTCTTCTTCGCAGCCCATTCCAAACCCACCCCATCCCTAACCACCACCACAGCCTTTTTTTTCTTCTACCCATTCTATTTTTTCTTCCTCTTCTTCTTCTTCTCCTTCTCCTCCTCCTCTTCCTCTCTTTTCTTCTTTTCTTGCTCCTCCTCTCTTTCTTCTTCCCTTTTCTCCCTTGTCGGAATAAGCTCCGAGGCGGCTGGATTTGTGGCGGTTTGTGGTGGTTTTTGGGTGGGTTTGTGGCTTGAGTTTGTGGTGGTTTTTGGGTGGGTTTGTGAGTGATTTGATGTTGGATTTTGGGTGGTTTTGAGGCTGAACTTGTGAGCGATTTGGTGGTGGATTTTGGGTGGGTTTGTGGCTGAATTTGTGAGTGATTTGGTGGTGGATTTTGGGTGGGTTTGTGACTGAATTTGTGAGTGATTTGGTGGTGGTTTTTGGGTTGGTTTGCTACTGAATTTGTGATTTGTTTGGTGGTGGTTTTTGTGTGGGTTTGTGGCTGAATTTGTGAGTGATTTGGTGGTGGTTTTTGGATGGGTTTGTGGCTGGATTTATGAGTGATCTGGTGATGGTTTTTGGGTTGGTTTTGTCACTGAATGTAACCGTTTTGAGATGAAGGAAAAAGAAGAAGATGGGAGGTGGAGGCAGAGATGAAGAAGAAATGGGAAGGGAAAAGAAAAAAATACAATTTTAGCCTTGAACGGATAAAATAAAGGAAACGGTATCCATTTAAGGGTGAGAATATGGAATTTATGAAACCAATGGTACCACTCTAGGATTTCAATAAACCTTCGGTGGGAACATGTCGTTTACTCTAAATTAAAAAATGTTAGTTTTAAATAAAATAAAATAAATTTAAATTTAATTGATTTTGAGACAAAGAAAAGGAGTTTAACATCACATCAGTTGTGTTAGTTATATCAAAGAGAACAGATAAAAATAATCAGAGAGATAAGGGTAAAAAAATCAATATTATAGGATTTTAAAAGTTATTTTGTTTAACTATTGAAATAAAAACCTATTTTTACTGTTTAAACGCAGCCTAAGAAATTATATCGTTGAATGAAGATCATGTTCGGATTGAATAGAGAAGTCTTAAGTAAGTTTTTTTAAATATAAGTTGATGAGTAAAGAAGCTAACCTTTTGTAAAACAATTGAATTCCATAATCAGTAACATTATAAAGTAGTTTCAAGATCTTAGAGAGTTGATAATTGAAACCGAGATGATTTCTTCATAAAAAATAGACTATAGCAAAGTTGGTTTGTTGTAGGGAGTGATGTTTTATATTAAAACACTTCATGTGGCATATATGATTTTATTTGTTTAAAGAAGTAAATCTCCTCATTAATTATACAAAAATCTCTTTCTCATGTTTTTTTTTTTTCGACACACGCCCAAACACTCAATTTGCACATAATAATTGACATATTGACTTATTATAAATCAAAACTTATGATTCATTTTATATCAAGAATATTGTCATTGCCCTTCTTAATTGCTATATTTCTAATAAAGATGTTGTTGTCCCTTTCGTAGCTTTACTTGTTTGATTTCATTTCTTCTTGTAGATAATTTCAACTTTAGAATTAATGAAAAAGTTATCTACAAATGGCTATTATTAGGGCTTGACTCTTTTTATAATCTAAATATAAGCTAATAAAATGGCTTGTTTTGTTTGTTATTTATACGGTAGAATGTTTCATTAGTCAAACCTATATATATTCTCCCTATAATTTAATTGATATTCTAAAATATTTTCAAATGTGATACACACAGAAAATTACAAATAAAACTTATGATATGATAACATGCCATTTGTTATTTTTATGTAATGCAAGAAAACAGAACAGATAATTTCATGTCTGATTTTACAAATATTTGTAAAACTATTAGCTTCTGTAGTTGAATTTGTCATATATTTTGAAAGATGACAATAAAGCAAAAATGGTGAAGATGTGTCCAAAGATAAACATGAAGAAAGGAATAATTTGCTTATGATTCTACTTGAAATCAAAGGTTTTGTGGTCTGCCACTTCCAATTTGTGTCATAGTGCATGCATGGAATGGAAGGAGAAGAAGAAGTTGTTTTATGAGTTTCCACATCATCATCATTACTTGCTGATGATACTATTACTACCACTTTTGCTTTACTGATTCCATACTCATCTTTACTTCTTATATACATACCAATTATTTTTTAGAGATTTCAGTGTGTGTATTTATATAATTAGGTGTAGATATTATATGATTCTTTTAAAATGCGCATTAATTAAGGATTAACGACTAATCATTGATTTAACAAAATATAATACTTGTTAGCCGTCACTTTCACTTAAACATCACGACGATCATCCTAAAATGATAAATTATATGTGATAGTTAAGATTGACGGTCCCTTAAAGCATAGAATTCCTCGTAACATCTATACAGTAGATGGTATTCAACAAAATCTATTGATTAGGTCGGTCAACATCCTGTCGTGATAGATGCTAAGAGATTGAGTTATCTAAAACTATGGGCGTTAAACTGATGGTTTAAGAAAAAAAGATTATGCATATGCTAACCATTATAGCTTTTGATCTAATTGTAAGCATTTTGAAACTAATAATATCAGGAGTGTAAACGAGTTGAGTTGAGTCGAGTTTTAAACTAATCGATCTTGGTTCAGTTGTTACAGTATCGAGTTTGAGCTCACAAATAAAAAAAAAAAAAAACCCCCCCCCCCCCCCCACCCCCCCCCCCCCAGCCCCCAACCCCCGCCCCACACCCCCCCCCCCCCCCACACAAAAAAAAAACCCCCCCCAACCCCCCCCCCACACGCCCCCCCCCCACCCACCCCCCCCCCCCCCAAAAAACAAAGAAAAAAAACCCCCAGACAAAAAAAATAAAACACACACATCAATTAAATTAAGCAACAGGAAAACTTGAGTTGGTGGCGAGTTAAACAATCGATCTTGCCAGTTGTTACAGTATCGAGTTTGAGCTCACAAATAAAAAAAAAAAAAAAATACCTCTTGATTTCCCACTTTTTTAATTTTGCAATCGAATTTTTTGGTTGAATATGACGAGTTCGAACAAACTTGACACTGTACCAAGTCAAGCTGAGCTCAAACTCGGCTACACCCCTAATAACATTATAGGGTACTCCATAACAAAATAATTGATAGATGAGCCTATTTAGATATTATTATTCATTTTTAAAATACTAAAATTATATTAAAATCATAACTAAGAAAAGAAAGAATATTCCTCCCAAAAAGGGCATCCCGAATAAGAGATAGAAAATATCATATTCAAATACAATCTGTCAATTCTTTTGAAAAAGATAAATTATAAACTTATAATACAAGTAAAACTAAATTATAATTAAAAAAACCAGAATCTAAAAGTGGCGGCCCCCACCTTTCGCTTAGCCTTTATGGACTTGCCATGAATGATGCCGGTGACACGACTTTTTCCAGTTTTTCTAGTTTCCTTCTTGGAACATGGTTTATCACTCGCCCGGTCATTGATTTTTGACTAAAATTTAGGGAATTGATGTTCTTTTATAAAAAATAGGGAGAAACGACTTTACATACCCAACGTTTGCGAAACGATAACTTGGTATCCAAAAGGTTTTGAAACGACAAATGGTACCTTCCGTCATGTTCTGTTAGTGTTTTTCGTTAGATAATAGTGAAAAGACTAAAATGCCCTTAAAAGTTTAATTTTATGTTTTTTAAAATCTCTAAAAAACCCCCTATGTTTGCTAATTTGACTAAATACCCACAATATATAAAAAATTTATAAAATAACAAATACACCCCCGCCACCACAGTGCCAGATTCCGGCCACCACCGCCGGAATCTAGCCGGAAAATTGTGTTACGACACAGACCCATCGGATCTGTGTCGTAACACACCGATCTGGCCTTTTCCGGCCAGATCTGCCACGGATCTGGCCGGAAGGGCCAGATCTATGTCTGGCCTTTTTCGCTCGACGCCAGATTATCCCACGGATCTGGCCGGAACGCCAGATCGAGGTGTTACACACAGATCCGATGGGTCTGTGTCGTACACAATTTTTCGACAAGCTTCCGTCTCGACGGCCAGATCTGGCCGTAGATCTGGTCTTTTCCGGCAAGATCAGCCACATCTTGCCGGAAAATGAAAGATCACGCGCTACGACACAGATCCGATGGGTCTGTGTCGAACGTAATTTTCCGGCCAGATTCCGCGGTGGTGGCCGAAATCTGGCACTGCAGGTGGCGGGTGTTTTGTGGTATTTATATAAATTTTATATATTGGGGTGTTTAGTCGAATTAGCAAACCTAGGAGTTTTTTAGAAATTTTAAATATATAAAAACTAAAATTAAACTTTCAGGCATTTTGTCTTTTCACTATTTTCTAACGAAAATCACTAACACCATGACAGAAGGTATCTATTTGTCGTTTCAAACCTTTTGGGTACCACTTGTTTGTTCAACAAACCTTGGGTATGCATAATTCGTTCGGCCTAAAAAAATATGTAAAAAAAAAGGTTTGGACATATATAACTTACTCAGTTATCACATTTTTTTCCTTCAAAATATACATTTATTTAAGAGATAAATCTAACCATAAAATTCAATAACTTATCAACTATATATCTTTAACTAAACAACAAATGGTATATTTTTAATATATAATGCTAGACTTGATGTCTAGGTTAAGTCTAGAATTTAACTGCATGATTTAACAATATCATTTAAGCATGTTAGACTATTTTAGATACCCTTAGATTTGATAGCCTAGTATATTTCAACTATTTTGATTTGATAGTCTAATGTATTCTCACTATTTTTGTCTTTATAATTTTTGTTAAGGACAATTAAATCAAGTCGTATGACTTTATGGTTAAATCTATTATTTAAACAAAATATTGACATTTTGAGAATTAAGATTATATATGATAATATTTAGAGTTTATGGTGTAGGGTTTAACATGGACGGTTTTCTCACTCTCTTTTTGGGATAACATTACAGTAACTGGTCAATAATATTTTATTCGATTAAGTCTTTGATTAAGAAATTAATAATGTAGATTCTTTTAATAAAAATAGAAACAAAAGAAAAAAGAAAACATGGGTTTGATTTTCTAACTATAAAAAAACTGGGATTTGTAATAAAACTATAAATTTAATAGAGAAAACATGGAAAAAAAATTTAAAATATGGGCTGTTTTTCTCACTGTTGTTTAGGGTAATGTTATAATAACAGATTGATAGTATTATTGGTTCAATTCAGTCTTTGATTTAGAATTTAATAATTATGATTTTTTTAATAAAAAATAGAATTTTTTTTTTAAAACATGTGTTATATTTTCTCACTCTTTTAAATTATTCTAAATTAACCTCCATTTATAAAACAAATTAAACAACTAAGAATTCTTATAAAAAAAAAAAATTTCTTTGAAATATAAATTATTGGTACGACAATATTATATGTTCGATTTAGATTCCTTTTCTTAATAAATAGTGAAAAAAAATTAAAGCATGGTCAGTATTTTCTTTCTTTATTCTAAATTAACCTAATTAAGCCCTTTATAAAATATTTATATCAGCTGAGATTTATAATAAAAAAAAAAAGAAAAAAAAAAAAAGAAATGAAAACAAGGGGTGTATTTTAATTTTCCCCTCGTTTCATTCTCAATCCAATCCTCACAATGCGGAAGTCAGCTCTCTAATCACCAACCATAAACTCTATTTTCTTTCTTTAATTTAATTTAATTTTCCACAATTTTCAATTATATAAAAAAATAATTTTTTTTTTTAAAAATGATTAAAAAATAGCTTCATGCAAAACTTAAATTTTTGATTTTGAAAGAATCCCAAGAATTTGTTGGAAGGAATTGGAGAAACAGCTATAAAGGTGCCCCCTTTTCTTTGTTGGAGTTATTATTTATTTATTTTTAACTTCTTTTTTGTTCTTGATTCACTTTCCATTCAAAGTGCAAACCTAACAGACATTATGACTTTTACCCTCAATCCAAACACCGTAAAACGACAAATTTTTACCCAACAGTAATAATTACGACTGGTGTTTTATACAAGTTAATAAAGATTTTTGAAGTCTGAGATTTGGATTGAATCAATCTATTAAGGTATTTTTCCTTTCTAATTTGTTTATTTACAATTTTAACAACTCTTTACCTGTTTTTGGATTTGTTTGGATATGGGTGTAATTTTTTTTTAATTTTTTATTGATTGAATTATAAATATATTCTTTCCAAGAATCTCTACTGTTATCCTCTCCAAAATGTTACTTTTATCTTGTTTAATATATTTATTTTTAGAACTGGTTGATTTTTTAATCTCTTAACGATTTGATTGGAGTAGAACACGAATTAACCTTGAGTAATTTTTCTTTTAAATTTTATTTTCAGTTCTTAATTTTTTTTTTTTTATCTTTTAAAGATTTTACTGAAGTTAAACTTTTGATGACGACAAATATAATATAAACCGAATCATTCTAAGATTTATTCAAAATGAAAATCAGTCTCCATTGAATTTGATAAGCAGCATTACGATACGAAAATGAATAATTAAATGCAAATAACAGAGTTGATGTGGTGTTGTGGGGTGGGGTTTTTGTGTTGCGGTTAGTGATAAGCACGCCTGGCAGGCAACTCATCATCATTCTTCCCTCCCTCCATCTTCCATTTCTCTCTCCACCTTTTGTCTTCTCTTTAGCCCCACTATATTTCTCTTCCTCTCTGTCACCCTTTACTTTCCCATTTCCCCCTTTTTTATTTTTTCCCCTGTCAATTTTAATTCATTTCACTTATACTCGATCTGCCTTCTTGCCCCCCCTTTTTTTTTTTTCGATTTTGTCGATTTTCAGGTAATGATTCTTCCGTTTTTGTGTTTTTCACCTGTTTGGCATCTGGGTACTGGTAAATTTTTTTTTGTAGAATTGTGTTTATTTTGTTGGAATTTGTGGGAATTTTGATCTGATTTGTGGGTCTTTGCTGTGTTGGGATTGGAATTTTAGTGATCTGCTTGCTCCTTTGCTTGTTTACTTCGATGTAATTACATTGCTTTCTGGGTTTCATCAATATCTCGGGATTGTGTAGTTCCTTTTTAATTATTCTATATTCGTTTGTTTTTTTTTTTTTAGTTTGAGTGGGTTTATGTGTGTACTGTACAATATGGTTTCTGGGTTTTGCGTATGTAGAAAAAAAAAATATTGAATATGCTCTGTATTTGTAATTTGTTTGGATTGCTTCTGAGTTTAGGTGATTTTCTTTGTCTTGGTTTTGAGTGTCATTTATTTGCGTGCCTGTATTTGTAGTTTTACTTACTGGTCATTTATTGGGGGTTGGTTATTGATTGTTACACCACCATGTGAGGTTGCCCTGACATTAAATAAACAACAATTGCTAAGACCTTAATGAAAGGACTTATTTAGATGGGCTCAAAGTTAATTAGCTTTAATGGAATTGGCTGAAACAGTAGATGTAGATGGAGTTAATTGGCAACTCTTAAGAAGCTCTGTTTGGTTTTCTCGTTGCTTCTGGACTCTAAAGTTGATATATTTTTTGAATGCCACGTCATGCTCTAGTGCCAAAGTTGAATTATAAGAATTTCTCTTATGGTTGGGTGTGTTACCTAGGCTGCTGTCGATGTAGTTCTATGGTGCTCTGTGAATTCAAGTATTTCAAGAAAGAATCTTCGGATTTTAAGGACTTTGGATTGTGAGTCTGCAATGTCTTACTATGCTGCAAGAGTTGAAAATTGGGTTTGTGATTATGATTCATCACTCCCCAGGCTTTGTGTCTTGTGAAAGCTTTATGGAAATATTAATTAGTTTTCTTGGTGTATAAGTTGATGATAAATTTTTAGTGCTAATTTGAGGAAGTAATTGAATTAAACTCAATTATATCACATTTTCTTAGTTTAGGAAGCAGGGAGGGGGGAAAAAGTGTGGCAATTAGGTTAATTTAAAGTTCAAATTTTTCTGTGAGTGTTTGTTAGGAGTCTTCTGTGTAGCATGCTTTGTTGTAGAAAGATGTTTCTTTGGTTATGTGTACTTGTTGGGGGAATAGATGAACATAAGCATATGACGGTTTATATTTTGGTTCAATAGTTTTTCTTCTGCCTCTTCAGTAGTATTATTATTGACATCAATTTCTCTTTTGCATTTGCCCTGTGTGCTCAGCTAGTGCTCCTTTTAGCGTCCTTGTATAAAATTTCTTACCTGGAAAAAAGAGAAAGTATGAAAAGATGGTTTCTCAGCTAGCAACTTGTCTTCCATCTATAGAATACTTTCCATGAATTGCTATGCAGTTTCTGCTCCCTATTTTATTTTAGTTTTCTGTTTTGTCTTTATCAGTGTCACTTATTTTACAGGTTACCTCTATTCCTATCTTTGAGCCAAGGTTGTGTAAAATCAAATAATTAAAGCTACAAGAATTTAATGGCTGTTTCCATGAGAGATTTAGATTCAGCTTTCCAGGGAGCTGGACAAAAAGCGTATCCTTTCATCTTCTGATACGCATTGTAGAAATCGTCATAGCCAACAAATTTAGTTTCTTTAGATATAATAATCTGGAAGTTTTATATTTTCAATATAACTAAAAAGTTATAGAGATGCTAACTCAAACCGTGCTGCATGCTGCTGTTGCTTATCTTTGATACATAGCATTTTGAATTGCTCTTGTATATCTATTATTCTCCTTGACAATGTACAGTGGTATTGAAATATGGTGGATTGAAAATTTCAAGCCTGTTCCTGTACCAAAGTCCTCCTGTGGGAAATTTTTCACTGGGGATTCGTATGTGATTTTGAAGGTAAGTTGTTTATGTTCCAATTGTGTTCCTCAAATGTCTTTCTGCCATAATTATCCCCTACAAGAAATGTGAACTCTATCTCAATCTTGTTTATTGTTTTTTGTCTTCAATGTGGTCTGCTGTTCCATAATTGTATCTTTTTTTTCAATCATCAGTAATACATGTTTTTTTGTTTCTTAATGTATTCAAATCTGTTGTTGCTTATCAATAACAAATATTTATTTAATGATTAAACCTGTACTCTTCATGCTTATCTATAGAGCTTAAGTTGTAACAGACATTTTATTTGAGTTCAATGCTATAGTTATTCATTGTTTTGGCCTATAGTCGTGTATTTTTCTTTTTTCTTTTTCCTTTGTAACTAATGGAATGCTATAGCAAGTACTTGCAAAACCATGTTTTTTATAGCTGAGTTTGTGTGGTATAAGATGTATTAGTACAGTAAATCTGATTTTAAGCATATACCTGTGCCTAGTACCTTTTCCCTAGTCTGTAAATTTGTATATTTACCATCAGAAAGGGAGCAGTATGGTAGAACTGTAAAACCTCCTGTTATCTTATAGCTGATATCGTGAAACCAAAATTCTCTCCTTGGCAGGTACTGAAAAGTTGTTTCATTGCTTTTTCCCCGGGTTTATGTTATTTTTAATTGAAACTTTTTATTTCTACTGGAAATACGAAAAGTGGAGACAGTTTTGATCTGTGATGTTTTCCGTTGATTTCTTTTTATAGTACAGTAATCAAAACTCTGAACCACTTGCTAGTGATATGTGTTGTTTCTTCCTGGGATTAATATGCCCTTGGACATCGTACATAAGATGATGACAAATTATTTCTGCCATGCCTTGAACAGATTAGACTGAACTTCTAATATGCCATCTAATTATTCAGATTTTTCGATTTTATTTAATAGAATCTAGAATTCAAACAACTTAATAGGGTCAAAATATATCATGATAATCATTTCTAGCATTTATGATTTTCAGCCACATGTGGTGCCATGCATCATGAGAAATTGCTGTATTCTACTAGATTTAGCAACTACTGTACATCTGTTTTGTTGGGTCAATTTGGTATGGTTTATTCAAGTAGAGCTTATTAAAGTAGATCTTATACAAAAAATAGGGTTTTTTGAAAAGTTTGTTGGTTGATTGGTTATGTAAATGTAAAAGAACTTTCTAATGGTAAACTATCAAAAAGGGTTTTATTAAAAAGAAAGGATAAAATGAAAATTTTAAAATTAAATGGGGACATTTCAAAACTTTAAAAAAGCTAAAAAAGAGCTTAATGGAAAAGCACAAATAAGTATTATACATAGAACAACTTCTTTAGTCACTGGTACACTTTTCTTGAGTTGCAACCAATTGACACAAAAAATATTACAAAGAGCTTTTGACATGAATTAAGTTCTTTTGCCCAATGTATGAGTCCAACTCAATGGACACTTTGTCATCCAACATATGATTTGAAGAACTGGACAATACCTGCACTATGTCATCTATTGGAAAAAAGAACAACCAAATTCACTTTCAGTAGCTTTAGATTTAAGATGATTATTTTGCAATGTCATCTATTAGAAAAAAGAACAGCCAAATTCACTTTCAGTAGCTTTATATTTAAGATGATTGTTTTGCAGATATTATTTCCCGCTAAGCCTTCTTGGTGGTATGCTGTAAATTATATCCCGGTGGCAAATTGGTTTTATTAGCTTGGCCGTGTTGATGTCATATAAATCTGTTATTCACTTATCTTTAAACTCTTTTTCCCAAACTAACATATTCTCACTAGAAACTTACTTTTGTTTTCGCTTTGTCCTTAATAAAGATAGAAGATGTCAATAAATTGGTTGATTTGGAAGGTAGGTTTATGATGACAGACTCTGAAGCTTGTGACTTTAGTATTTTTTTTTTCTTTTCTCATTAACACCAACTGTGTTATTTGAATTTCCTGACTGTAAAATTTAATGGCATATTAATTGGGAAAAGACAGTTTTAGCAAATATAACACTGCTTTTTGTATAGGATATCCTGGACCAGGGTTAAAGTCTGGAATCACTTTTTACTTCCATTAAGTCTTTGGTATTTTTTTAGTTGCCTCAAATTTGAATGGTCGATGCCTTGCACTGTTGTCAATTTAGGTTATTATACATAATTTTTACCTTTCTCTTGTGTAGACAACTGCCTCAAAAAGTGGTGCCTTACGTCATGATATCCACTACTGGCTTGGTAAAGATACTTCTCAGGTAAGTCCTTGTTAATATTTTATTCTAGTTCTTGTGCTATTAATATCATGGCATATAATTGTGATTTTGTGACCACCACTATGTTAAAATAGGATGAAGCAGGTACTGCTGCCATCAAAACAGTTGAATTGGATGCAGCACTTGGAGGACGTGCTGTTCAGTATCGTGAAGTACAGGGCCATGAGACCGAGAAGTTCTTATCTTATTTTAAACCATGTATCATACCGCAAGAAGGTGGTGTTGCATCTGGTTTTAAACATGCTGAGGCTGAAGAACATAAAACACGTATGTTTGTTTGCAGAGGAAAGCACGTTGTTCATGTAAAAGAGGCAAGTCTATAAGCATAACTTCTGTACTGATTAGAGACTATTCTACACGATGACTATCTATATATGGTTTCTCTTCGTGAAATTTTTTTTTTGGTGACAGGTTCCTTTTGCTCGATCATCTCTCAGTCATGATGATATATTTATTCTAGATACTCAGTCTAAGATATTTCAATTTAATGGTTCCAATTCATCTATTCAAGAGAGAGCAAAGGCTCTTGAAGTTGTACAGTACATTAAAGATACTTATCATGATGGAAAATGTGAAGTAGCTGCCATTGGTAAGTTAATTTCTGGATTTAAAGTATGAAATTGACACTCAAATGGCTCTCTTTGTTGAGCCTAATGTTTTACCTTTAATTTAGAGGATGGAAAGTTGATGGCTGATGCTGAAACTGGAGAATTTTGGGGTTTCTTTGGTGGCTTTGCTCCACTGCCCAGGAAAACGGCTGTTGATGAGGATAAGACTCTTGATTCTCATACTACTAAGCTATACTGGTAATTATCATTTTGTTTGTCCTTTCCTTTTTTACTGAAAGTTAGTTTGATCTCTTTGGCAATGGTGTCTCGTTATTTCTGTCTAAGGTTGTCATTTTAACAGAAATTTAAATATATGTGTGTTTGCATTTGCGTATTTATCTCCATCTAATTATTATTTATTTATTTTAGGTGGTCATTTTATAGAAATTGGAAGATGTGTTTCTGTATGTATGGAGTTATTTCTATTAAAAAAAATAAAAAAAGAGCATAAAATGTACATATTGCTTCTTAATTTCTTATTTGAATAACTTCTCCATGATATGAGCAATAAAATCTTTTTCTTTTATATTTTCAGAGAAAAAGTTGCAAAACAGATAGAAATCAGATAGCAGTATGCAGTTAGTGAAATGAATTCTTACGTTTAAAAATGTGTTACCAGACTCGATAGTGCTTTAGTTCTGACAGAAATATGTTTGCTTTTTAAGTGTTAACAAGGGGCAGGCTGAACCTGTTGAGGCTGATTCCTTAGCAAGGGAGTTGTTAGAAACAAACAAGTGCTATCTTCTAGATTGTGGCATAGAAATGTTTGTGTGGATGGGGAGAACTACATCTCTTGATGAAAGAAAAAGTGCCAGTGGCGCTGCAGAAGTAATATGCAATCCTTTGTCAAATACGTTTTGCTAAATCTTGATAGACATACCCAATTCACTCTCGTATTACTTCTGATCTCTCTGAACAGGAGTTACTCCAAAGTGCCGATCGATCAAAATCTCACATAATTCGTGTAATTGAGGGATTTGAGACAGTTATGTTTAAATCAAAGTTTGATTCCTGGCCACAGACAACTAATGTGACTGTCTCTGAAGATGGTAGAGGCAAAGTTGCTGGTCAGTTCACAAATATTCTTGAAATGCTTTTGCCCTGCAATATAAAATATTCCAGGAGATTATAATCATTATATTCTCTCATAATCATTGTCTTGAGATGCTTATCATTGCTATCTTTTCATTGATTTTGCAGCTCTTTTAAAACGTCAGGGGGTCAATGTTAGGGGTTTGTTGAAAGCTGAGCCTATTAAAGAAGAACCTCAACCGTTCATTGATTGCACCGGAAATCTGCAGGTTCCTATCTTTCAATATTATGTTTCCGTATACAGTGCTGTATGAGATTGGCTGACAAGCTGGGATTCTTAGCTTGGCAGGAGGCCTGTTCTTATGTTTCTTTCCCCTCCTGGCTGCACAGGTTTGGCGTGTAAATGGTCAGGAAAAGATTCTCCTTCCAGCTGCCGATCAGTCAAAATTTTATAGTGGGGATTGCTTCATTTTCCAGTATTCTTATCCTGGAGAAGATAATGAGGAATACCTCATTGGAACTTGGTTTGGGGAGCAGAGTGTAGAGGTGAATTTTTTTTCTTTTTGAGCTAAATTTTCCTTTCGTAATTATTTTCTTGCTGACCTCCTCTCAAAGCTCTCCTCCTCCTCGCCCTCGCCACCAGCACCACGCACGTAGTAGATTGATGGCACCAAACATTTACTTTACAACATAATGAGGAATACCTTAATGAATGTATTGGTGATTTTGGCAGTCTACTATATCTCCATTTGATTAACAGTTTTCTTTTGTAATTTTGGATCTGTATTATTTGAATTATTCTTTCCTGGTTATCAATTGGAGTAGGAAACTATTCTTTTACTAGCTGATGTTGTTTGCAGAAACCGGTTAATTATTAATTCTCTTGTGATGATGTTAGAAACTAAAATGTCAACTACACATTGAACTCAATCTTTTGATCGACAGTGCTGGAGTTCTAAAGGCTTATGATACTGAATTTGAATGAGTTATTCCTTTTTGTTTTTCATGTTGTCTCCATATGGACTTTAGAATTCTAACAAAATGGTACTCCAGATTTTAGATACATAATCAGAATAGAAGATTTACAATGCTCCCATACATAGCATATTGCTGAAGTCTGATTCATTGTTTTGTTGGATTTTTTTTATATATCTCTTGTTCTTTTCTTGAACTACATGAATTCATATATGTATGTGTATGGGTGAACAAACTGAAGCAAAAACCGACACCCCAACTGTGTTATTTGAATTTCCTGACTGTAAAATTTAATGGCATATTAATTGGGAAAAGACAGTTTTAGCAAATATAACACTGCTTTTTGTATAGGATATCCTGGACCAGGGTTAAAGTCTGGAATCACTTTTTACTTCCATTAAGTCTTTGGTATATTTTTAGTTGCCTCAAATTTGAATGGTCGATGCCCTGCACTGTTGTCAATTTAGGTTATTATACATAATTTTTACCTTTCTCTTGTGTAGACAACTGCCTCAAAAAGTGGCGCCTTACGTCATGATATCCACTACTGGCTTGGTAAAGATACTTCTCAGGTAAGTCCTTGTTAATATTTTATTCTAGTTCTTGTGCTATTAATATCATGGCATATAATTGTGATTTTGTGACCACCACTATGTTAAAATAGGATGAAGCAGGTACTGCTGCCATCAAAACAGTTGAATTGGATGCAGCACTTGGAGGACGTGCTGTTCAGTATCGTGAAGTACAGGGCCATGAGACCGAGAAGTTCTTATCTTATTTTAAACCATGTATCATACCTCAAGAAGGTGGTGTTGCATCTGGTTTTAAACATGCTGAGGCTGAAGAACATAAAACACGTATGTTTGTTTGCAGAGGAAAGCACGTTGTTCATGTAAAAGAGGCAAGTCTATAAGCATAACTTCTGTACTGATTAGAGACTATTCTACACGATGACTATCTATATATGGTTTCTCTTTGTGAAATTTTTTTTTTTTTTTTGGTGACAGGTTCCTTTTGCTCGATCATCTCTCAGTCATGATGATATATTTATTCTAGATACTCAGTCTAAGATATTTCAATTTAATGGTTCCAATTCATCTATTCAAGAGAGAGCAAAGGCTCTTGAAGTTGTACAGTACATTAAAGATACTTATCATGATGGAAAATGTGAAGTAGCTGCCATTGGTAAGTTAATTTCTGGATTTAAAGTATGCGATTGACACTCAAATGGCTCTCTTTGTTGAGCCTAATGTTTTACCTTTAATTTAGAGGATGGAAAGTTGATGGCTGATGCTGAAACTGGAGAATTTTGGGGTTTCTTTGGTGGCTTTGCTCCACTGCCCAGGAAAACGGCTGTTGATGAGGATAAGACTCTTGATTCTCATACTACTAAGCTATACTGGTAATTATCATTTTGTTTGTCCTTTCCTTTTTTACTGCAAGTTAGGTTGATCTCTTTGGCAATGGTGTCTCGTTATTTCTGTCTAAGGTTGTCATTTTAACAGAAATTTAAATATATGTGTGTTTGCATTTGCGTATTTATCTCCATCTAATTATTATTTATTTATTTTAGGTGGTCATTTTATAGAAATTGGAAGATGTGTTTCTGTATGTATGGAGTTATTTCTATTAAAAAAAATAAAAAAAGAGCATAAAATGTACATATTGCTTCTTAATTTCTTATTTGAATAACTTCTCCATGATATGAGCAATAAAATCTTTTTCTTTTATATTTTCAGAGAAAAAGTTGCAAAACAGATAGAAATCAGATAGCAGTATGCAGTTAGTGAAATGAATTCTTACATTTAAAAATGTGTTACTAGACTCGATAGTGCTTTAGTTCTGACAGAAATATGTTTGCTTTTTAAGTGTTAACAAGGGGCAGGCTGAACCTGTTGAGGCTGATTCCTTAGCTAGGGAGTTGTTAGAAACAAACAAGTGCTATCTTCTAGATTGTGGCATAGAAATGTTTGTGTGGATGGGGAGAACTACATCTCTTGATGAAAGAAAAAGTGCCAGTGGCGCTGCAGAAGTAATTTGCAATCCTTTGTCACATACGTTTTTGCTAAATCTTGATAGACATACCCAATTCACTCTCGTATTACTTCTGATCTCTCTGAACAGGAGTTACTCCAAAGTGCCGATCGATCAAAATCTCACATAATTCGTGTAATTGAGGGATTTGAGACAGTTATGTTTAAATCAAAGTTTGATTCCTGGCCACAGACAACTAATGTGACTGTCTCTGAAGATGGTAGAGGCAAAGTTGCTGGTCAGTTCACAAATATTCTTGAAATGCTTTTGCCCTGCAATATAAAATATTCCAGGAGATTATAATCATTATATTCTCTCATAATCATTGTCTTGAGATGCTTATCATTGCTATCTTTTCATTGATTTTGCAGCTCTTTTAAAACGTCAGGGGGTCAATGTTAGGGGTTTGTTGAAAGCTGAGCCTATTAAAGAAGAACCTCAACCGTTCATTGATTGCACCGGAAATCTGCAGGTTCCTATCTTTCAATATTATGTTTCCGTATACAGTGCTGTATGAGATTGGCTGAGAAGCTGGGATTCTTAGCTTGGCAGGAGGCCTGTTCTTATGTTTCTTTCCCCTCCTGGCTGCACAGGTTTGGCGTGTAAATGGTCAGGAAAAGATTCTCCTTCCAGCTGCCGATCAGTCAAAATTTTATAGTGGGGATTGCTTTATTTTCCAGTATTCTTATCCTGGAGAAGATAATGAGGAATACCTCATTGGAACTTGGTTTGGGGAGCAGAGTGTAGAGGTGAATTTTTTTTCTTTTTGAGCTAAATTTTCCTTTTGTAATTATTTTATTGCTGACCTCCTCTCAAAGCTCTCCTCCTCCTCGCCCTCGCCACCAGCACCACACACGTAGTAGATTGATGGCACCAAACATTTACTTTACAACATAATGAGGAATACCTTAATGAATGTATTGGTGATTTTGGCAGTCTACTATATCTCCATTTGATTAACAGTTTTCTTTTGTAATTTTGGATCTGTATTATTTGAATTATTCTTTCCTGGTTATCAATTGGAGTAGGAAACTATTCTTTTACTAGCTGATGTTGTTTGCAGAAACCGGTTAATTATTAATTCTCTTGTGATGATGTTAGAAACTAAAATGTCAACTACACATTGAACTCAATCTTTTGATCGACAGTGCTGGAGTTCTAAAGGCTTATGATACTGAATTTGAATGAGTTATTCCTTTTTGTTTTTCATGTTGTCTCCATATGGACTTTAGAATTCTAACAAAATGGTACTCCAGATTTTAGATACATAATCAGAATAGAAGATTTACAATGCTCCCATACATAGCATATTGCTGAAGTCTGATTCATTGTTTTGTTGGATTTTTTTTATATATCTCTTGTTCTTTTCTTGAACTACATGAATTCATATATGTATGTGTATGGGTGAACAAGCTGAAACAAACACCGATCTGCACAAACATAATTCATTTTTTTGTTGTTTCACTGTCTTGCATTTGTTAGATTATTTACTTACTACATTTTTATTTTCAATCATAGGAAGATAGAGCTACTGCTAATTCACTGGCAAGTAAGATGGTTGAGTCAATGAAGTTTCTGCCTGCCCAGGTAATTTTCTTTGATTTGTGATTGTTTTATTATGTCGATGAAGTTATTTATCTTTGCTATGTCTCATTATTCTTATGTATGCTGTTATTGGTTTCTAGGCCCGCATTTATGAAGGACATGAACCGATTCAGTTCTTTACAATTTTTCAGAGCTTTATCGTTTTTAAGGTTTGTTGGATTTTGATTGAAAAGCTTAGTTTTCATTATTGAAAATTCATAATTTGGTTTTAGTTTGTTCTTCTGACTACAAAGTTAACCAATATTAAATTTAATAGGGTGGTCTTAGTGATGGATACAAGAATTTCATTGCGGAGAAGGAAATCCCAGATAAGACATACAAAGAAGATGGTGTTGCTCTATTTCGGGTTCAGGGTTCTGGACCTGATAATATGCAAGCAATACAAGTTGAAGCTGTATGTTATCCTTTTCTTTTACTTGTCTATATCTTCTGGAACTGATTGGGAAATGTGTTTATGTTAGTATTTTTGTTTGGAAGCAGAAGTGCAACTTATTTCCCCTCTTAGTTACTTATTTTACTGATGCACATAACATTGTCTTCGTTTCTTTTGGTTTTTGGAGAAGGTAGATGGCTGTGTAACCTTCTGCTTTTTACATAATTTACTTAAATGTACATGTCTCCTGCAATATTTGATTGCATTTTGACTGTGAACCCTATAATTCTCAAATATCTTTTAATTATCTGTAAAGTAACAATATTGTTACAATTGAGTGTTTGAAGTGAAAAAATAAGAAAAAGCTACATATTCAAATTTATTGGTTATGGGTAGTGAACCCGGATGATGTGCAGAAGTTGTGCTCTTATTAGAACCCAAAATCTTAAATTGATCTTGGGCTTCTTAGATAAGTTCTCCACATCTGTCGTAAATGCTTTAAAACATTTTGTTCGTTCTTGTTTGTATTTTGATTTTAAAAGCTAATATATATCGAGAAAAAAGTTCTCTTATTTCTTGGGTCCTTAGTCACAATTTTGCAATGATAGGTTGAACCCACTTGTTAAGCTTCCAAGTCATTATATCTGAAAATTTTGGATTCACTTGTGCAATTTATAACCCAGTCTTTGTACTCTTCCTCACAAGAACATATGAAATGGATCCCTTATTGAATAATTTTGTTTTTGGCCTCACAAATGCACTTACATGTATTGTTGCATGGGGGCACTGGTTTGCGGAGGAAAACCTTAACTTCTGTCTAATAGGGTATCAATTTTTTAAGATAGGGTATTATTGAACTTTTGTTACTAATCTCATATATAAATACAATAAGATGTGAGTGGAGAAATAACTCCAAAATAACCAATTTCACAGGCCTTCTATTTCGATTTCTTATTCTCTAACCCTAATATTGAAGCTCCTATTCCTGGCTGAGACCAGCAGTTTTTAAAGCTTGTTCAAATTTCATTGTGTCGACTAATCAATTATTTACGAACTGAACACTCCTCAAGTTATAATTTAACAGTTAACAGTTATTATCTTTGACTAACAATTGTTTTGAAATATTGTCGGTCTCAGTTGTTGCTCCTTCTTAGTTACTCTTAATTTCAACAGCATAGCAAAAATAGTTACTTTATAGTAACATATATGTCATTGGAGTTGTTTTCTATTTTTTTAAATGTTTTATATTTCCGAACTGGTGGTTCTATTGCTGATTTTCAACTTACAGTGTAAATTGTAGTCTAAAATTGTTACTAAATGTTTCTTAACTTCAATCAGGTTGCATCATCATTGAATTCCGCATACTGTTACATATTACATAGTGGTTCCACTGTCTTTACGTGGTCTGGAAGTCTTACAACCTCGGAGAACCAGGAAATTGTTGAGAGGCAGCTGGATCTGATAAAGGTATAATATGTATCCTAAATTATATTTTAATTTGGGAAATTTGATTCAGTTTGAACAAAAAGTTGAAGAAGGCTACAAATTACCATGAAATAAATTACAAAAAAAAAAAATGTATATAGGGACCCAAGTATGCAGTGAATCTCTTTAAATTCAAGTTTTTAGTTGAGAGCACTTTGATTCTTGCTAAATAATTCATTTGATGCATTAGGAGATTCACTGAATTTCTTGTCTTGTTTGTCAAGTCAGGGCTCCTTGATTATATATTTCTCACATTTTGTTTATTTTGTGCAGCCAAATTTACAGAGCAAGCCACAAAAGGAAGGTACGGAGTCTGAGCAATTCTGGGAATTATTAGGAGGGAAGTCTGAATATGCAAGTCAAAAGATTGTAAGGGAGGCTGAAAGTGACCCTCACCTATTTTCTTGCACATTCTCAAAAGGTATGGATTCATATTTCTGTTAATGATAGATGTTTTTCCATCTGTTTCTGGTTCTGTTATATTGGTAATATATATTGTCTAATTCTTTCTGATTTTTTTTTTCTATCTTCATGGGTGATGATTAATGCTAAATTGCGTGCTGATCTGCAGGAAATCTGAAGGTAATGTGAAAACAGACATACATAATTTGAAGTTCACTTTCAGTTATGCTAATTAATAATAAGATTTGATCATTTTTGAAAATGTTCATTTTTTTAGGATTTTACATTCTTCTGTGTCCTGTTGTCATAGCTAATTATTCTTGACGTTTTTCGACATGGCTTTAAGTTAAAACTTGTTGATGCAGGTGACAGAGATCTATAACTTTGCCCAGGATGATTTAATGACTGAAGATATATTCATCTTGGATTGTCACTCAGAGATCTTTGTCTGGGTTGGGCAACAAGTTGACACTAAGACAAAATTGCAGGCTCTGACCATTGGGGAGGTAAGACTAAGTTGCGCTTGGGTATTATCAATAGTAGCACTTTGGTTCTGATGGGTGCACCTTGCAGCATACTTCTTAGGAATGTGTTTTTGGGCCATACAAGTAACTCAATATTTGGGTGCCAATATATCATTTTTGTAACTGTTATGTCCTAAAACTCTATGAAATGCCAACTTACCTAACCCTAGAACACCATTTAAGTGGACTTAAGGCTGTGATTTTGGTTTGCTGTCCATATTTTGGGTCTTTATGATTCTTATTACCTGGTAAGTAGGCTTTTCACATGCTTATCTTTTTTGTTCTGGTTTCTCAACAGAAATTTATTGAGCATGATTTCCTTTTGGAAAAATTATCTCGTGAAATTCCAATATATATTATCATGGAAGGCAGTGAGCCACCTTTCTTCACACGTTTCTTTACATGGGACTCCACTAAATCTAATGTAAGTGGCTTTATTCGAAATTGATTGTTGTGACGCTGAACTTTGCTTGGGACTAAATGTTTTTGTTTGGTGCAGATGCATGGAAACTCATTTCAGAGGAAGCTAGCAATAGTTAAAAATGGTGGTACTCCAGTTCTAGATGTAAGGTTTTTATTTATTCTTCAGTTTGTTAAACTTCTTTCTCGTCTTGATTTTGAGTTGTCACTTTCCTATTGTCCATGTACATCTTGCACTTTGAATTCTTACAGTCCTATCTAACTGCTTTACATATTTTTGTTTGTCAGTGGATGATACTTACACTTTTTTGTGTTACATGTTAATTCAATCTTACTGAAGAAATTTTCACTTGATAACTATTCAGTTCAGAGTTTATAAAGTTCCTTTAAGAGAAAACATAAGAAAGTAATCGTGAAAACATTTGAAGGAGAACAATGGATGCGGTTTTTGAAGTTAATGCTTTGACATTTGATCTTGGTTATAGTGCTAGATTGAAGAACCCTAAATTTTTTTCATTAATTAGATAATCGATGCTTGCTCAAGCTTCTTGTTATACGTGCTCAATAGTAGAAATTTATGTTGTCTTGAAAAGGGATGGATAAACACAGAAGTCGTGAAATGACTAAAGTGGACATAAAGCTTGCCTCGCACCTTTGAACTTGATATTTTCAATAGAAGACATGCTGTTTTGACAAGTAAATTATAAACAGAACAGTTGTGAAATGATTGAAGTGGACATAAAGCTTGCTTTGCACCTTCAAAGTTTAATATCTTATTTGTTAAAACTTGAATTGTTTGATGCATAATGTAGTGAATGATAAGATATTTTATGTTTGACCAACTCGTATATGTAGGTTTTCACATTCAATTTTTGGGTTCTAATTGCCATACTTCTGTTAGAGCTATTTTTCTGATAATTTATCTGATGTATGATCAGAAACCCAAGCGCAGAGCACCTGTATCATATGGTGGAAGGTCTGCTGTACCAGACAAATCACAGCAGCGTTCTAGAAGCATGTCTTTCAGTCCTGATCGAGTTCGTGTAAGGGGTAGGTCCCCAGCTTTCAATGCACTAGCTGCTAATTTTGATAGCCCTGGTAATAGGAACCTTTCGACTCCACCGCCAATGGTTAGGAAGATCTATCCTAAATCTGTGACTCCAGATTCATCAAAATTGGCTTCCAAATCTTCTGCAATAGCTGCTCTCACTGCTTCTTTTGAAAAATCACCACCGACGCGAGAATTTCTTATACCCAAAATTGTTAAAGGTATGCATTGGTTAAGTACCTCAGAAGCAGTTTAATAATTATTACTTTTTTTCAGTCTTTTTTAAGAAACTTTAGATTTAACATAAATAGTGAAAAGAGATGAAGTTACAGACCAGTAGACCACCATGAGATTTAAAACGCCCTGAGGGGTGACCACTCTATTCAGGGACAATAAAAAGAAAATGTTTGCGATTGAACCTGCATATGTCCACAATCTTCGCTTTCTTCCCTTTACCCAAAGCAAAAATGTTGTCCATGAGTTATGAATCACTTAATCTTTGGCAGTTCAATTCCTATTGTACATATCTTATATGCTACTAAGATTGAAGTATTTTTTCTGTCATGGTTGTAGCAACCCGAGAGTCGGTTGACTCAAAACCGGAAACAAACTCTAAGGAGGACGGTATGAGCAACAGAATAGAGTCCCTCACTATACAAGAAGATGTGAAAGAGGGTGAAGTTGAAGATGAAGAAGGTCTGCCAATTTATCCTTATGAGCGCCTTAAGATATCATCAGAGGATCCTGTGACAGAAATTGATGTGACCAAGCGAGAGGTATGATATTAAAATAGGGCATCATATTTTCTTCGCGTTACGTCTTTGATTTTGTTCTTACAGTTCTACACTCAATGGGTGCAGACTTATCTGTCATCAGGGGAATTCAAAGAGAAATTCGGAATGACAAAAGATGCCTTCTATAAGTTGCCGAAATGGAAACAGAACAAACTTAAAATGGCCCTTCAATTGTTCTAAAATCTCCTCGTCCTGACTACAATCTTTTCAGCCCCCTGCATTTGAGGTTTTAGCCTTGCAGGTGGAAGAAAGCTTTCTTGCAAATCTGTACAAATTCTTTCTTTTGTGATAAGCTGATCGTCTTTAACTTCCTTAATCATAATTCCAAACATAATTCTAATTATCCGCCCTTTCTTTCTTCGTGCAGTTGACAAAATTTCTCAGGATTGAAAGGGACAGCATCAGTGCATTTTTAGCTGCTTCTGCTCCCAAGAAGCTTGTTTACTTGATTGATGATCAAACTCAGATTTTTTCCCCCATTTTTTTTTCTCACCTGATGGTTTGCATGTCTAGCATTTTTATTTTTAATTTTTGTTTCGGGTTGAGTTAGCTGTCGGTTTGTTATTCTTTATGGTCACAGGTTTGTTGTGAGCTTGCATTTTTGTTTCTCATTTCTCATTTATTTTCTTTGAAAAAAAAAAAAAAAAAGAGATTGATTTCTATAGTCATTAGGAGGAGCTTGGAAATGCCAGACGATTTAGGCTGTATTGTACAACTGAGGATGGAAATGTGTACAGCAGAGTGTAAAAACTAGTTATTTTATTTTATTTTTTCCTGATAATAAAAGTGTGATTTTTTTTTCAGTTGCCACTTTTCAATATGAACTTCGAGTTTAATCTTGATTTTTAAGTTTTAACCAAAGTTTTATTCCCAGAAATGGGAGTTATCATGCAAAAATTGTGTTTACAACATTGTTTTAAAACTCGGCCGGGTTAGCAATTTTCCTATTAATTGAAAACCTTAGAAATTGGGATGGTGATTGGTGATTAATTGAAGGTCAGAATGTTGGGGCTTTTGAAGAGGAAGGGTTAGTGAGTGCAATGGTGGTGATGGAGGTGATTTCTAATGAGTGAATCAACTGGAAAGTGCAAAACAAAATCGGCGGCAACAACAATTGGCAAGGCAATCGGGGGAGGGGTGATATGGGTTTTGGACAGGAGGTTGAGGGACGTGTTGTCATCATCGGAAACGGGCCCTATTTGCCTTGGTTTGTTGATGCTGGCGGTGGGTTTGGAGTGTTTTTGCAAGATTTCAAAGTTGTATGGACTTATATTATTTTAAGGGGTTTTTTTGTTATATTTCAAACTTTTGGACATCGGTTTGACCCGTCGGTCAAACCGATTAAACCAGTCAACTTGGGATTTGACCAATTTTCTGGGTTTCACCCCGAGTTGGTTATTAAAACACTGGTTTGCAGTTGCTGAGCTCTTTTGTTTACTGGTTTCGTATTAAATATTAATGATGGATTTGTAATATTAAATATACAATGTTTATAACGTAGAACTATCGACTATCTTCTAATTTTCTCAAATACTAGTTCTTTATTTTTTTTTTATTTTTTTATTTTTTGGAAATAATACCAATTGGTATTATAGAATGTTGTTCAAATTATGTGTATATATATTACATTCGGTAATACAATGTAAAGCTCATTCCAAACATTTAATTATATTATAGGATAAAGTAGAAATATCATAATAACGATACATTTGTAATATTAAAAATATACTTATTGCTAAAATTTGACAAGTTTCACATAATTAAATATCAGTATTAATGGCTTCCAGATTTGCTCAAACTCATAAATAATAGCAATTAATTAATATCTGTATGAACCTTCCAAATTTGCTCACTTATAATAAATACATGCATGCCAATTTTTTCCTTGCTCACTGTTTGTGTATAGGATACCATTCTTACAATATGAACAGACTCTCATCACCTTTCCTTCTCATACTCATTGCAGGTAATATGCGTTCTGTTATTTTTGTTTACTTTTTCATATCATTTTCTAAGAAGATGAAGAAAGAAGATTTTCATTCTCCATGTTTAATCAGCTTATATATTGTTAATTATATAAGATTTGTATATTTTTCATAAATGCCGACAATTTTATTGAACTGCATGCATGCAGGCATAACATTGCTCACAGTCGAGGGGCAAATATGTTCAGAAGATTTAGGTCAATGTGGTGGCGATTGCGGTCCAAGATGCACATCACAACATCCCGGAGGCATAGGCAATTGCGACATCAATTCAACATGCAAATGCTTTTATGTATGCAAGCCTGCGCCAAAACTCAAAACTTGCGAAGTGGGGATGGGCATTTACCTCTCAGGCTGCCTAAACGATAAGTGTAATGCAGATTGTGCAGCTAAATATCCTGGAGACCAAGATGGCCATGGCTACTGCTACACTCTTCCTCCTTATCAATCTTGTCATTGCCTTTATTTGTGTTATGATCAATAATCATTTATATTTATATTTGATCACATGTTGTTTAACCATATTTATATAAACAAAGAAAATAAAAATATCGATCTCTTATTTTTCTTGAATCTTGGCCATGGATAGACCCATGGATAGATGACTGGAGGTTATTATACGTCTTTATTAATTAGAAGAATATTAAAAAATGTAATGAATATTTTTTGTCCCCTAATACCATTTTTATTATGAATTTTAAACTCGCCCCATTTGACATTAAATTATGAGTCCAAACCTGATCTTGGCCTTGTTTCAGTCATGTTCCAATCCTAGTTAATATTTTCCTGACACCATTTTCACTATGAAATAGTGAAGGGATTGATGTAGTGTTTACCCGTTGGCCAAGGGACCACTACCAAAGGTGTTCCCCCTTTGGCTATGGGTGACCACGTCTAGAGGTGTTCCTCTTTTGGGATGATGTTAATCNCTCAGATTTTTTCCCCCATTTTTTTTTCTCACCTGATGGTTTGCATGTCTAGCATTTTTATTTTTGTTTTTTGTTTCGGGTTGAGTTAGCTGTCGGTTTGTTATTCTTTATGGTCACAGGTTTGTTGTGAGCTTGCATTTTTGTTTCTCATTTCTCATTTATTTTCTTTGAAAAAAAAAAAAAAAAAAGAGATTGATTTCTATAGTCATTAGGAGGAGCTTGGAAATGCCAGACGATTTAGGCTGTATTGTACAACTGAGGATGGAAATGTGTACAGCAGAGTGTAAAAACTAGTTATTTTATTTTATTTTTTCCTGATAATAAAAGTGTGATTTTTTTTTCAGTTGCCACTTTTCAATATGAACTTCGAGTTTAATCTTGATTTTTAAGTTTTAACCAAAGTTTTATTCCCAGAAATGGGAGTTATCATGCAAAAATTGTGTTTACAACATTGTTTTAAAACTCGGCCGGGTTAGCAATTTTCCTATTAATTGAAAACCTTAGAAATTGGGATGGTGATTGGTGATTAATTGAAGGTCAGAATGTTGGGGCTTTTGAAGAGGAAGGGTTAGTGAGTGCAATGGTGGTGATGGAGGTGATTTCTAATGAGTGAATCAACTGGAAAGTGCAAAACAAAATCGGCGGCAACAACAATTGGCAAGGCAATCGGGGGAGGGGTGATATGGGTTTTGGACAGGAGGTTGAGGGACGTGTTGTCATCATCGGAAACGGGCCCTATTTGCCTTGGTTTGTTGATGCTGGCGGTGGGTTTGGAGTGTTTTTGCAAGATTTCAAAGTTGTATGGACTTATATTATTTTAAGGGGTTTTTTTGTTATATTTCAAACTTTTGGACATCGGTTTGACCCGTCGGTCAAACCGATTAAACCAGTCAACTTGGGATTTGACCAATTTTCTGGGTTTCACCCCGAGTTGGTTATTAAAACACTGGTTTGCAGTTGCTGAGCTCTTTTGTTTACTGGTTTCGTATTAAATATTAATGATGGATTTGTAATATTAAATATACAATGTTTATAACGTAGAACTATCGACTATCTTCTAATTTTCTCAAATACTAGTTCTTTATTTTTTTTTTATTTTTTTATTTTTTGGAAATAATACCAATTGGTATTATAGAATGTTGATCAAATTATGTGTATATATATTACATTCGGTAATACAATGTAAAGCTCATTCCAAACATTTAATTATATTATAGGATAAAGAATAAATATCAAAATAACGATACATTAAAAATATACTTACTGCTAAAATTTGACAAGTTTCACATAATTAAATATCAGTATTAATGAGCCAAATCCATTCTTCAATTCTTTAAAAAAATCTAATCAACACAAAAAATTTCAATCTTTAAACTTTAACTAATATTGAAGCATAATTGATGGCTTCCAGATTTGCTCAAACTCATAAATAATAGCAATTAATTAATATCTGAATGAACCTTCCAAATTTGCTCACTTATAATAAATACATGCATGCCGATTTTTTCCTTGCTCACTGCTTGTGTATAGGATACCATTCTTACAATATGAACAAACTCTCATCACCTTTCCTTCTCATACTCATTGCAGGTAATATGCGTTCTGTTTTTTTTGTTTACTTTTTCATATCATTTTCTAAGAAGATGAAGAAAGAAGATTTTCATTCTCCATGTTTAATCAGCTTATATATGGTTAATTATATAAGATTTGTATATTTTTCATAAATGGCGACAATTTTATTGAACTGCATGCATGCAAGCATAGCATTGCTCACAAATGCTTTTATGCATGCCAAAACTCAAAACTTGCGAAGTGGGGATGGGCATTTACCTCTCAGGCTGCCTAAACGATAAGTGTAATGCAGATTGTGCAGCTAAATATCCTGGAGACCAAGATGGCCATGGCTACTGCTACACTCTTCCTCCTTATCAATCTTGTCATTGCCTTTATTTGTGTTATGATCAATAATCATTTATATTTATATTTGATCACATGTTGTTTAACCATATTTATATAAACAAAGAAAATAAAAATATCGATCTCTTATTTTTCTTGAATCTTGGCCATGGATAGACCCATGGATAGATGACTGGAGGTTATTATACGTCTTTATTAATTAGAAGAATATTAAAAAATGTAATGAATATTTTTTGTCCCCTAATACCATTTTTATTATGAATTTTAAACTCGCCCCATTTGACGTTAAATTACGAGTCCAAACCTGATCTTGGCCTTCTTTCAGTCATGTTCCAATCCTAGTTAATATTTTCCTAACACCATTTTCACTATGAAATACTGAATGGGATTGATGTAGTGTTTACCCGTTGGCCAAGGGACCACTACCAAAGGTGTTCCCCCTTTGGCTATGGGTGACCACCTCTAGAGGTGTTCCTCTTTTGGGATGATGTTAATCAACCCCTTTGGGATGATCCCCTTAGGTCATGGGCGATCATCTCTCAAGGGTGACTCCCATTGGGGTAATGGTGATCACCCTCTTCTCCTTGGGTTATGGGTGATCATCCTCCATAGACAACCCTCATTAGGTAATTAATGAAATTTTGGATATGTATATATAAAAGAAGTGCTAACAACAATCACTAATCTCCTTTTACTACGTGTCTATCTGTAATAAAATAAAATGTATATTATAAATGGCATAAGGAGGGTTATTAGTACTCGTTTATATATAATGTTAGATAAAATTAGAACAATGGGTTACAACAAATGAATTGCCATTTTTTTTTTTTTCAAAAAGGAAACTGTAGATTAACTTATCTTAAAAAAAAAAATTTAAGGTCATTGAACCAAATTAACAGAAAAGAAAAAACAATAATATTGTACCCACAACTTTTTTATACAAACTTAAGTGACAAAAGATGATTGGGTGATTTAATGTTATATATATATATATATTTTTTTTTATTTGATGTGTTTAACAATATTGATAATGATGATTTTCAAAACATGGAAACGCAGTGAAGATAATTGTAATTGTATTGAATAACAAATTATCAATAATATTAAAATTTTAATATTTATTGTTATATTAAAAATTATAAATCATCATCACTTTTTAATAATTGATATTGAGATTAACAAGAAACTTAAAAATCATAAATACAAAGGAATAAACACACAACTACATGAAATGAGGAGTCACCAGTCCCCACTCGCCTTAACGTAGGTTCGTCCTTGCCCTCACTCATAACCTTCGACCAACTTCGCATGGAATGAGATTGATGGAATGTTCCCCTGTCGGCTACGGGACCACCCCAAATTTGACTCCCCTTTGACCATAGGTGACCACCTCTAGAGGTTTCCCTTTAGGACATGGTAGTCACCTCCTTGGGATGATCCTCCTCAGGTCATGAGCCATCATCTCTCAAGGGTGATGGTTATCGCCTTCAATAGACAACCCTCATTTGGTGATGAAGATCAAGACGCTTGTCTTCGTCGTATATATAATGTTAGCTAGAATTATAACAATGAGAACAAATGAAATGTCATGCTTCTAACATCTACCAAATTTTCATTAAAATTTAATCATATATATATATATATATACACTAATGGATACATGAAATTAGTAGCGGATCTAGACATTTCTGTTACGGTGGGTCAAAATAAAAATTAATTATACATTAATATTTTTGTCTATTAATATTTTTGTTAGGTGGGTCAAAATCTAGAAATTATACACATTAGTATTTTAAAAAAAAAATTTGAGGGTGGGCCATGACAGAGGCTGGATCCGCCCCTGCATGAAATCTACAACTTGTCCAAAATTATATATAAAACTTAGGCTCCGTTTGGTTCACAATTTTGTGTTTTTGGGAAACGTTTTTTGAAAAAAGTTGAATTGGGCGGGTATTACTATGTAGGATTTATAAATTTAAATACCCCCTATGTTTGTTTTTTTACAAAATACCCCCTATAATAAAACATTAAAAGTTAACAAAAACACCCCCAACCCACCCTCAAATATGGACAGCCGGCCACTACCGCTGGAGGGTGGCTAGAGTCACCGTATCGGCGTATGATCGGTTGGATCTTGCCAGTCGAGCGCCGATATGACCTTTTCTGGCCAGATCCACGACAAAGGCCAGATCTACGGCTAGATCTGACCGTATTTTCTATTCAACGACGGCCAACAAACGGTCGTCATTGATGGTCAACGACGACCGTTTGTTGGCCGTCGTTACCGACTGGTTACGGCCAAATCCACAGTGGATCTGGCTGGAAAAGGCTAGATCAGGGCACTACCAACCAGATTCAGCCGGTAGTGCGCCATCTTACCAGATTTCGGCTATTTTCCGGCAGTGGTGGCCAGAATCTGGTAAATGTGGATTGTTGGGGTGTTTTTGTAATTTTTTTAAAAATATTTAGAGGTATTTAATTAAATTAACAAATTTAGGGGGTTTAAAAAAAGTTGAATAATATTGAATAATATTGTAAGTTTTTAGATATTTTACTATTTAACTTTTTTGAGAATACTAAAAGTAGTATTTCCAAAATGCAACCAAATCGGAAGCCTTAATTTCTTTTCCACATTTACTCAGACTAATATAATCAAGAGCAATCTCTGTGTAAACCTTCCAACTTTCCTGATCAAGATAAATGTTAGATATGCAATAAATTCATGTATCAATATTGCCCACGTTTTCCTTGCTCTATGTTTTTGTTATCAGGATTAATGTTTATTCCACTTTTAATAATCTGAAAATATTTAATTCATCTGCCAAGAATTTCCCCATAAATTCTTACTCTTCCAGGGAACTGCCAAGTTCATGATATATTCATTTTCTCAAACTTCTTTCCGCATTACTGGTAACTGAAATCAATTCTCTTTCCATTTCTACTCTTAAACTTCGCCCATTTAATTATATATATATATGTATATATAAATATCTTTAATTTCTCCAACGACCATCATCACAAAACCAACAAATGGCAACTGTGAACTTCAAGAATTCTTTCATGGTTAAGCCAGCTGAACCAACTTGGACTGGCCCTTTACCCCTCTCAGAATGGGATCAAATTGGCACCATAACTCACGTTCCCACCATCTACTTCTATCAAAACTCCCCAGAACTCGATTCAAACTCCATTATCAATACTTTGAAAGATTCACTCAGCCGTGCTTTAGTCCCGTTCTACCCTCTTGCAGGCCGTTTGCGTTGGATAGGCAATGGTCGTCTAGAGCTCGACTGCAATGCGGAAGGTGTTCGGTTCATTGAGGCTGAGTCTCAAGCTAAACTTGAATCTTTAGGTGATTTCTCGCCTTCCCCGGAGTATGAATATCTTGTTCCTTCTGTTGATTATAGCATCCCGATTCAAGAAATCCCGCCGTTGCTTGTGCAAGTTACAAGGTTTCAATGTGGTGGGATTAGTCTCAGTTTCACTATTTCTCATGCTGTTGTGGATGGCCCGAGCGCGCTTCATTTCATATCCGAGTGGGCGAGAATCGCCCGTGGTGAGCCTTTAAGTATGGCACCGTTTCTTGACCGAAGAGTCATGAGAGCCGGAGAGCCTCCGGTTGATTCTCTTCCAGTGTCTGGTCATGATCATGAAGAATTTAACCATCCGCCGCTCCTGCTCGGGCAATCAAACAACTTGGAAGAGCGCAAAAAGAAGACCACCGTAGCCATGTTGAAGCTGAGCAAATCTCAAGTGGAGAAGCTGAAAAACATGGCTAATGAAGGCAAAAACGGCAGCGGCACTCGCCCGTTTAGCCGGTACGAGACAGTGACAGCACATGTATGGCGTTGTGCGTGCAAGGCGCGAGGGCACATGCCTCAGCAGTCCACTGCATTAGGTATATGTGTCGATTCACGTAGCCGCATTCAGCCACCACTGCCACTTGGCTTCTTTGGGAATGCCACCCTTGATGTCATCGCCGTCAGCTGCGCCGGTGAGCTCGTTTCGAAGCCATTAGGATTTGCAGCGAGCAAAATAAGGGTAGCGATAATGACAGTGACTAGTGAGTTTGTGAAGTCAGGGATTGAGTTCTTGAAGAATCAACCAGACTTGACAAAGTTTCAAGATCTTCATGCATTGGGGGGCACTGAAGGTCCTTTTTATGGAAACCCTAATCTTGGGGTGGTGAGCTGGTTGACGCTGCCGATGTACGGCATTGATTTCGGGTGGGGGAAGGAGGTTTATATGGGGCCTGGGAGTCATGATTTTGATGGGGATTCATTGATTTTGCCAAATCCTAAAGAAGATGGAGGGTTGATTCTTGCATTGTGTTTGCAAGTTGGGCATGTGGAAGCTTTCAAGAAGTATTTCTATGAAGATATCATGTAGGAGAAATTATAAAAATAGAGAATAATCAAAGAATTAATTAGAGTGAAAAATGATTTTAGAGAAGAAGAATATGCAATTAAGTCACTTTGCTTTAATTTGAACTTAATTAATTAAGAAGTATTTTTATATTGTATATGAATAAACAAGTACATGGGTTCCTTATTACATTTATCCCAAGTAGTAATTATAGAGTTTTTATTATTTAATATCTTAGTAATTTAACATGTTTCGTATTATGATATGAATACGTACATATATATAATAGATATAACATAATAATTTCTATCTTAATTATTGTATTGTTCTTATCGATCTCTCTAGTATTCATAAAATGTAAGTTCTGATTATTCCATTTCAATGACTCAAAAAGAAGATATCAACTGTGTAACCGTCACTACTTGCAGAAGAGCCAACCAACTATATATATATAATTAATTAGTACTAATTACCCCCTTAAAAGTTTTAATTATAAAAAACATATTACGACTTACCCAAAATAATATCCTAATTAAACATAGAAAAGCTCATTTAACTATGCATGTCTAGCTAATAACTTAGTAACTTACTATAAACCCATCCAATTACTATAGGTAGTGTCTCAATTATTTGCTTCGAGGAAATCATTCTCTCTGTTCACTCTCTCTCTCTCTCTAATTTAATCTTTTTTGAGAGCTTTTCGATACACCAAATTTTACAACATAAACTCGAATGCATGCAGATGCTCCTCAACACCCAAATGGTCAAATCCATTCATCATCCTCCAAAAATAAGGACTCAAAATGTCCAAAAAGACATGAACCTTAATTATTAAGAGCATGTGAAATGTTTAGGTGATAAAATTAGCTTTCTTTTTAAATAAGATTGCATTTATAATTCAAAATCTAATTAAAAGTATTACAGCACTTGAATTTGACCTAATTTGGGTTGATTCAATCAATGGCGCAAAAAATTGTCATTGTTCAATATCAAATATCAATCTATACTATAGATTCTTTATCGCTTTCTCCATAAATGAAAACTCATTAAGAAGTAACTCAATAACTTCTTACAAAATATTCTAATTAATGCTAATTAATATCAGAACTATAAGTGGTCCTCTTCCTAATTCTGTTTCATTTGTTATAAATACTATCAACATAGCACAATAGCTTTCACTTCCACACCACGCAAATTAAGTTTATGGCAAAGTTTTTCCTATTTTATTATATCCTACTCCTCGTCATCCTTCTTGTGTTTACATCAGGTATTTACTTTCATATTAATTCCATTTTAATTTATTCTCTTACTCAAAATAAATATATACTTTAACTACAAGAAATCTTGTTTTTACCAACGACCTCTATCCCGACGAAATAAATAAAGTCGCAATATAACACCTTAAGAAGTTTTCCATCTAGTAAATTCCATTTTGATGTACATAAATACTTGAATACCCCAAAATTAAAAGAAATTATATTAAAAAAATAGAATTAAGAAAAAAAATTAACATTTTCTATTATAAAATATACTAAAAGAAGAGAAACGATAATTGAGAGGAAATAGTTACAATGCTTTTTCTATTTCAAAGTTGAATATATATCATCTTTCACAGTTCATGTATTTATAGTCTCAAGATTATGAAATATTATAAATGAAATTAAAAGCTATTAAAATGGTTTGAAGTTGTAGAACTTGAAAGGTTCAAGAGTTACAGAAGATGAAAGATTAAGAAGTTATAGAATTGCAAGGGACATCCACATTTATTCACAACACTCTCCCTTGGATGTCCATTACACAAAGAATATGCCTCGTTAAAATCTTACTAGGAAAAAACCCAATAAACCTAGTGAAGGAAAAAAAGTGCATTATTCTTGTGTATTATACGCATTTAAAAACTGCCTCAATAAAAACCTTATTAGAAAAACCCAGTGGGATAAAACCTTGGTCAAGGGAAAAAGAGTATAGTGCGTATTTACTCCCCCTTATGATGATATCACTTAAGATTTTTGTACCGACGCATTCCAATATTGTATATCAACTTTTCAAATGTTGCAGTCGGTAAAGCTTTAGTGAATAAGTCTGCCAAATTATCACATGACCGAATCCGTTTAACTTCAATATCACCATTCTTTTGAAGATCATGAGTGAAGAGGAATTTTGTTATATATGTTTCATCCTATCACCTTTGATATAACCTCCCTCTAACTGAGCTATGCATGCAGTATTATTTACATATAATGTTATAAGAACTTCTTTGTTGTAATCGATGCCACATGATTATTGAATATGTTGGGTTATTGATCTGAGCCAAACACATTATTGGCTTGCTTCGTGGATAGCTATTATCTCGGCATGGTTTGAAGAAGTAGCAGCTATAGTTTGTTTTGTAGAACGCAACTCCATATGTGAACAAATAGGCATTACAAGAAAAATGCCTTTCGACGTCTAGCAAAATTAGACGCAGAAAGTCAGATTTAGACGCTAAGCCATTTTTCGCGTCTAAATTTCGTAGTCGCCCCTTAGTTGTAGTATCGCTGTCGTAGATTGTTTGCGCGTCTAAATTTTTGTTTAGACTCGGAAAGTTTTTTTTTTTAGCGACTAGCAAATTAGTCGCTAATTGCTGGTCAAAATAGTCCCACAGCTTAGACGCTAATAGGTAAAGGGTAATTTGGTAAAATTGTATAGCGACTAATCAATTTGTTGCAAAATGTACCTTTTAGTGTCTAATAATTTGTTGCGAATGCCACAAAAATCAGACGCCAAAGGTGTAAGGATAATTTCGTAAAAGGCTTTCGCAACTATTTTATTAGTCAACGAATGTATCTTTTGGTGACCAAATTTAGTGGTTAATTGTAATACTTTTAAATGCTGAATGTAGAATCCAAACGGTTTTCGCGACTATTTTATTAGTGGCCGAATGTATCTTTTAGTGACTAAAATTTAGTAGTTAATTATAGTTATTTTAAACGCTAAATGTGGATCCAATAAGTTTTTGCGACTATTTTATTAGTGGCTGAATGTATCTTTTGGTGACTAAAATTTAGTAGTTAATTCTAATAATTTTAGATGCTGAATGTGGAATCCAATAGGTTTTCATGACTATTTCATTAGTGATCGAATGTATCTTTTGATGACCAAAATTTAGTAGTTAATTATAGTCATTTTAGACGCTGAATGTGGAATCCAATAAGTTTTCTCTACTATTTTATTAGTGGCCGAATGTATCTTTTGATGACCAAAATTTAGTAGTTAATTATAGTCATTTTAGACGCTGAATGTGGAATCCAATAAGTTTTCACGACTATTTTATTAGTGGACGAATGTATCGTTTGGTGACTAAAGTTTAGTGGTTAATTATAATAATTTTAGACGCTGAATGTAAAATCTAAAAGGTTTTTGCGACTATTTTTTAGACGCTGATTGTGGAAGCAATTAAACTAAATTACTTTTTGCTACTAAAAATTAATTGCAGAATGTGTTTTTTTTTAGAGCATTTCGTATTGACCTACATTATACATTCAACATCAACAAAATAATTGACACAATATACAAATTTGATCACTAAATCAAATATCATATTTTCATATTTATATATATAGTCCATACATGGATTTTTATGCATGATGAACAATAAAAATCCAAAATGCACTATCACATGTGCATAACAAGAAAAAAAAAAAACAGCATGCACCCACATTTTCCCTACTACCTATCTATCTGTGCATAACTAATAAAAAAATGCTCACCCCATGTACACCATCTAACATATATATGCAAACAATCCTAAAAAGATGGTTCAACCCCCATGTCAAAATATCTATTGCCCATACAACAAAAAAATAACCATCAATACCGTTAGCATGTCAAGTGTCACCAGTTACGGTTTTTGAAATAGCTGTAGCTAATGAGGACAAGTCTTCATCAGATGGAGATGGCAATGGCTATCGAGTTGGAGCTTTATCAGATGGCTGTAGTTCAAGGGCTATAGTTAGCTGCTTCATCATCTCCAATAGGACAAATTGTTGGTGTTCAAGGCTTTTTATTTTCTCTTTTTGTTGATTAAATAAGATGAGCTGCTCCTCCAACTGTTTAATCTTATTTTCTTGTTGTTGCACAATACACCTTAACTCTGCTTCTGCTGCAGTGGATTGATGCTCAGTCTGTGAAAATGCAAAATTCTGGTTAAATCCGGAAGCTTTACCCAGAACTTCCTCACATATTTCAGCTTTTGTTTTTTCACTTTCCCCTACTTGTGTTTCATCTTGCAGCTCTATCATTTTTTCCTACCATCAATTGAATGCATAATCAATAAGTCAACCAACAAACTAAATAGCAACATAAAAGAATACTGCAGCACCAAACAAAAATAAATTTGATGGAGTAGAGAAGCAAGTATATCAAACATTATCAATCAAAAACTAAAAGACAAATTCCGACATAAAGTTAATATATTGAAAAGTGTGAAATTATATGTTTTGTTGTTTATTACCATCACCTAATGGAGGTCTGGATTAAAAAAAAGTGTGGATGTCTACATCTGAGAATTTTCTTATACACATATAAGCAACAGATTTACAGTCACATATCCATGCATAAACATGCTAAGTAATAGGAAAGATAAGGGTTGTTGCCTTTTGTAAATATCATAAAAGTGATGTGGCAAGGCTGCTATGGTGATACAGAATGGAAGTTGATTAGTTCAGTATTACTCATCAAGAAGTATAAATTTGTACATATGCATTTCCCATTTTCAAAGTGTTTTAATTCTCCAAGAGGCAAAACAAAGCCATGGTTCTCTACCATTGCTAGTAGAGCTCCCAAGGACATACACTACGACACTGTAAAAACTCCACTAACATACATGATCTTCAGCAATCATGAAGTTGAATTGTTCGAAAATAACAGATCCATTCCAAGTGTACAAATCAGGAAAGGTGCCCAAAGAGAAGAATGAAAACTACATCTCATTTAAATGCTTAGATGGATGACAACTGACGCAAAAATGCTTAGAAGAAACTTTGAAATATCTACATAAACCATGAAACATGTTTTTCCTACTAGAAAAAACTCCAACTTTCTGCTTTAAAAAATACAAACTGTTAAGTTCAATCAAGAGAAACAATATAACACAAGTTAAATTTCAGCCTTATCCTGCAATGTTTGTAGCATATCAATAGCAAACCACAGTAAAGTTATAAAAGTTTGGTAACACTCAGGAAAACTAAATGCCAATATCAAACAAATGCACAAGCACCAACATAATTACAGGTCAAAACATGACAGAGAAATGCAATGAGACTCAAATTAAAACAATAAAAGCATGGCAGTATGGAACATTTACGGAAAAACAATACATTTATACCCAATTGAATGGTAAGACATTTCATATATCGATAATTGAAAGATAATCAACTTACATATAGCTCTCTTGCTTGTTCATTAATCCACCCTTTCTCGACGCTCCAACGAGTGTCATGAAATAATTGTATAGGACCGACAGATTCCCCAAGTTGGTGCGCCTTAACAGTTCATATCGTCATTGACTATAATTGAAATACAATTAGTAAACAGGAAAACAAAGTTGTTTATTTGTATAGGTGAATCATATTAAATACCTTTTCCTTTTTGTGCTGGATAAAGTTCCTTCATACGACACTGCACATCTCTGCAGAAGAAGGCTTGACGACTTTCCCGACCCAGATCAATGAAATTGAACCAAGTCTCTTGTGGCATGATCTGCATTACTTGTTCACCTTATTTATATTCCACAATTTCCCATATTAACTGAAAGATGTGGGATTAGGAACTTAATATTTATAAAACACAAAGAATAAGATGGCCAGTGGAACATGCATGCAGCCAGACATTTCCCTTTCCTTTGGAGCCATAGTAATGCTGCATCTAACGTCTAATCATAATAGTCCAATTGTGTAAATTTAAGCATATGCCCATCTCTGTAACTTCATCTAGTGTTTTCAAAATACTGCCTATTCTAACATAATTATCATTTTGTTTATCACATTGTCTAAAATTAGAACTATAAAAACAGGGGACTGGACTTCTCTCTATGGTTTTTCTTTTTTATTCTAGAACCTATATTTCACTTGTTGAGCAACAATAAAAAATATTTATGTTACGATGATACATCAACCATTCAGTTCACATTCTCTAATATTTATTATTGAAGTTCACAATTTAAATGGAACAAAAGGCAATCATAATATAAAGCATTAAAAATGCTCAATTACAGCGCCACCATCACATCAACAACACTTAGAAAACTATGCCTAGTCCTGCAATAAGTAGTGTAAGATTAATTTCAATCCAGACAAAATAAACTTCCCACAATAAAAGAAGGTCAGTAGCCATACCAGCCATGAAGCTTCATTTTGAAGTACCGCCAGTATATCCAAATGCTCAGGCCTCAAGAAGGTTTGCAGCAGGCATATCTTCTCAGAGATTTATTTATTTACTTTTTCTATATATAGAAGAATGATGCATTAGTCAAGTTAGTGCTTCCAACGATCTTCAAATTTTGTTGTTCTTTTCATAAGTCCCAAAATTTTATTCATCCTCAAGTTATCTTTCTCGTTCTAATATCAAATGACCCTACAAATTTTCAAGTTAAGTTTTTCCAAACTAGCATTCTGGCCTCATAACAGATGTCAAAATTACTGACCGAACAATTAATCAAGCACCTTCTATTTCTACTTGGTGAAGCAGACTATGTTGTTAGTTATTGAATATATGATTATACACAGGGAAATCAAGAGTAATGAGATACCTTTAGCTAACTCTATTATGAAAATGTATGTTAAATTTGGTCGACTTGATGAAGCGCGTTTCTTCTTGATTGATTATTTGTTTGAGTTTCTACGGTTCTATTTTTTTAGTTTTGGTTTGTCACCAATTTTTTTTTTTTTTCTTTTTTTTTTTTGTTACAAAGAAGTGGACAAGGCTGTAATATTCATTCTGTCCATCAATTGCTCAGCCCTTCATACCGCCCATACCACCCATGCCCTCGAATAGTGACTCAAACAAATCAAAAAGACTGCTGAAATCCTGGTTTAGTCAAGGAAATTCCAACAATGAGAAGCAGGCAGTGCAAGTATCCAAATAAATAATGTATTTTGAAATAGATGGTCTTATTCAGAGTGTGCAGAATTCAACTTACCCCCATGCCCATACCAGCAGCTTTAAGTCCAGCCTCTCCATGCCTGTCATACAGGGATCGTTTTTCATCATCTGACAATACCTTTACAGTACAGAACAACTTCATCACTTGAAAAATAAAAACACTTCAGATCATTAACCCTGGCTCAACCGCAAATAACAAACTAAAATAACCACATGATTGAACTTTTTACCTCATATGCATGCATTGCTTATTTCCTTGAATTTCTGTTCTGCACCAGGTTCTCTGCATATAAATTAAGAAATCTACAAAAGAGCAACATTAATTAGATGGGTCTAAAATAACTATTAATTGAAGAAAAATAAGAGGCCATGCCAAAGCTGTTGATTAAAGTATAGGAATAAACTTGTAGAAATGATAAATGCGTCTAATTGGAATAAGATTACCACTTAACCTAGTATGTATATAATTCAACAGAGCATCTTTTCCAAACTTCAATTAGAGGATTTCTCCAACAAGGCAGCACAATCATCTTATAAAGTAAAATACGACATATGGGAAGGATCAAAAGGCTATACAACATAAATTCAACTTTTATTTCCATGTTTTGTTAGGATTAGAATTATTACATAATGTATGTGTAGCCATTCCGGATTGGTAGAAGATGGATTAAGGTATTTTCGAAGTATGCAGAATGAATATGGAATAGAACCCAGCCTACAACATTATGTATGCTTGGTAGATCTTCTTGGCATAGCTGGTCAGTTTGATTTGGCTTTGAAAACAATCCAAGAGATGCCTGTCCAAGTACAAGCTCAAGTATGGGCTCCATTACTTAGTGCATGCAAGAAACATAGCAACATTGAGCTGGGAAAACTTGCAGCTAGAAAGTTGATAAATAGCCCTCTAACAGCTATTATACCATATTGATATATACAAAATATCTTATGAGCCGAAAAGTATTTTTGATGCTTGACTCTCTGTGTGTTTGTCTTTGATCTTTCTCATTATAAACATTGAATACTGCAATATTTATTCCTCGGATTGAATTGTATGGTCAACTTGAAAGTAAAACAATAAAGTTTCATCCAAGAGTGCTTAGTCATTAGTCAATAATATTGTGCTAAAGAAGTAACAACTGAAAAGAACTTCCATTTGAAATTTGACTAATAACACAAAGAAGACCATCACAAGTTTAGAGATTCACATCTAGACATATGGTTTACTAAACCATGGGATGATGAAAGAATTAACCGTATTTCATTCACATAATAATCCAATTTTACCTTGAATTGTATAAACAAAAGAGTAGTGATATTACAATTATCAATATGGATCATTGCAAAGTACATATCCTCTGAATTATAGACTGATCTTCCTTGTCTTTTAGTCTTGTTGCTTGTTTTCAGGCTGCCTTTGACTTTAATTTTAGCCATTGCTTGTTGATTCATTTAATTTAGAGTGTGGCATTTCTTTTCATATAAGGAAAATGACATATTCTTGATAAATTATAAAATTATAACCTAATTATTTTGTTTTAAAAGGTATTTGAGGATCTTAAAGTTGACTTGAAGACCGAGGCTAAGAAGAGTGCGGCACCACTGCTACTACAACCATTAAAAAAAAGAGGTATAAGTTACATAAATTGATATTTAATTAATTTATTGATCGTTTATACTCATTTACATTATCACTAGTACTATATTCTTTGTATGAATGAATGTGGTTTGATTGGGTTGAGTGTTGTCTTTGTAATAGAACATATTTATGATACTTAATTTATGTTTTGTTTGCGAACCTAGAAGGTCACAAAGGATAGAAGATGGATTTGGTTGTCTAATAGGTTGTGCGATGAATATATTCAAGGAATTGACTCTTTCATAGACATTGCAAAACAACATTTGGATAGTGAGGGTAAGACTCTTTTCCCATGTAGATCTTGTTTTAATACAAGATCACATGATATATACACCATTCAGCTACATTTGTATAGACATGGGTTTTCAAGAAGTTATGATGTCTGGACCTTTCACGGGGAACACATGAATGTTGGAACCATATTTGACGTCATGTCTGGCGATGAAGTGGACAATGAATATAAAGATGATGATGACATCATGGAAATGCTTAATGATGCTCGTGGTCCAGTAAACATGCATATGGATGGGGATTCATCAAATGTAGGTGGCAGTACATCCCATAATCTTAGGAGTGTAAACTATGAGAAATTTGATGACATGTTTGCATATGCTCAACAGGAATTGTATCTAGGGTGCACTAACATCTCAATCCTAGAGTTCATAGTTAAATTGTTGCATATAAAAGCCATTAATCACATGACTGATAAATCATGTGACTTGATAATACAGTTGATAAAAAGTGTGTTGCCTAAAGGATCCAATCTCCCCGAATCCTACTACGAAGCTAGAAAAATTATGCAACAATTAGGCTTAGGCTATGAATCAATACATGCATGTAGGTTTGATTGTGCATTATTTTGGAAGGAGCATACGAATGCTGATAAATGTTCTGTATGTGATGAACCTAGATATAAGATTAATGATGGAAAGGGCAAAAAAATTGCACATAAGGTTCTGCGTTACTTCCCATTGAAACCTAGACTCCAACGACTCTTCATGTCAAGGCACACAGCTGAAGATATGGTGTGGCATAAGGAAAAACGATTAAGTACAGAAGATATGTTGAGGCATCCTGCTGATTCTGAATCTTGGAAAGTATTTGACAAGATATACCCTTCATTTGCATAAGATGCCTGAAATGTCCGGATGGGTATTGCAACTGATGGTTTTAATCCTTTTGGGAACATGAGTCTATCTTATAACATGTGGCCAGTGGTACTTGTCCTTTACAATTTGCCTCCATGGAAGTGTATGAAAGACCCTTACTTTATGATGCCATTGCTCATTCTAGGGCCTAAAGCACCTGGAAGAGATAGTGATGTGTATTTGCGTCCATTGATTGAAGAATTAAAAGAGTTATAGGTTGATGGTGTACAGACTTATGATACAGCTGGGGGAGAATATTTTTGTTTACATGCCGCTGTCATGTGGTCAATTAATGATTTTCCCGCCTTAGGCAATTTGTCCGGATGGAGAACCAAAGGCTATAAGGCCTGTCTTGTATGTAATGAGAATACTTCATCCCAATTGTTGAGAAGTAAAATATGCTACATGGGACATCAGTGATTCTTGTCTCCATATCATCGGTGGAGGCAAAGCATGCAATTCGATGGGAAAAGAGAAATTAGATCTTCGCCGAAACTATATTCAGGGGATGAAATTCATGAACAACTATCTCATGTGAACAATGTGCGTTTCGAGAAAAATATATTATCAGTTGATAGAGGTAGAAAAAGAAAACATAGTCCTAGTGCATCAAATTGGACAAAGAAACGTATATTCTTTGAGTTGGAATACTGGTGTAAACTTAAAATCAGACATAACCTTGATGTGATGCACATTGAAAAAAACATATCTGACAACATCATTGGCACATTATTGAACATCGAAGGGAAATCAAAAGATACTGATAAAGCTCGACTCGATTGGTTGATATGAACATACGCAAAGAGTTACATTTGCAACCTATGGTGATAGATATTTGAAACCACAAGCATGTATACCTTACATTAGATGAGAGAAGACAATTTTGCAATTCCTGAAATTAGTGAAGTTTCAGACGGGTATGCAAGTAATATCACCCGATGTGTCAATGTGAAAGATGGCAGGTTGGGGTTAAAGAGTCATGACTGTCATGTCTACTACTAAACTGCTGCCTGCAGGAATACGTCTATTTTTGCATCAAGACGTTTGTATTGCACTTGTCGAGCTATCCTACTTCTTCCAACAAATATGTGCTAGGACTTTGTTTGTAAATGATCTAAATAGATTGGAACAAGATATAGTCCTAATTCTTTGTAAGCTTGAAATGGTTTTTCCCTCCTGCATTTTTGATATTATGGTTCATTTGGCTGTACACCTTCCATTGGAAGCTAAATTGGGTGGTCAGTTGGAATCGGTGGATGTATCCAATTGAAAGTTTTTTTGGGGAAATTGAAAAAATATGTTAGAAACAAAGCTAGATCGGGGGCTCTATTGCAGAGGGTTATATGGTGAATGAAGCATTAACATTTTGTTCAATGTATCTGCGGGGAATTGAAACTAGATTAATCGAGTAGAGAGAAATGATGACAGTTTGCATGGACACCCAGAAGAGTATTATCAGTTTTCATACAAAAGGCTCGTCCATGGGGTTCAAGGAAGTTAATCGAACTTCCACTAGATGAATTGCAAAAGGCTCATTGGTACGTCTTGAACAATTATGAAGAACTGCAACCTTTTCTAGAGTGAGTCCCTTTAAAAGTTTAGTTTGAAACCTGTTGAGAAAACAAATGTTTTAAATTGATATAAGTTTGCCTTATAACCATAATTGTCTATTTTCTTTATGTAACAAACAGAACACTTAAAAGAGTTGGAGGCCTTAAATTGTGTAACATATTAAAACACAAGAACAATTATTCCTAAATGGTTTGCAGATCGTGTAAGTATACCTTAATCGTTTATAAAACATACAAAACAGGTTTAATATGTTTTAGGTAATTTCATTGATTTGGAATTGATGTTTTTGTGTAGAGGAACACCTTGATGTTGACAGGTGCAATGATACAACTAAGGGACTGTACTTCTTATCTTGTGCTCCTGATTTTCGTGGTAATTTTTTTAACAATTGTATTATCAATGGAGTGCGGTTTCCATAACAATGATCAATCACATTGTTGAGTCACAAAATTGTGGAGTGATGGTACCAGGGGAGCATGATGGTGATCCAATTGATTTTATGGTGAATTAAGTGCTGTGTTAGAGCTAATTATGTTAATCGGTTTCGGGTTTATATTCAAGTGTAACTGGTTTGACACTGATGTAAAAAAGAAGAGGATACAAAGATTATCATCTCACTTGTATTAATGTTGAGAAATTGTGGTATGGTGGATGATCCTTTATACTGGCATTCAAGCTCAACAAGTATTCTATGTTGATGATTACAAACTTAGGACTAATTGGAAAGTGGTTCGAAAAGCAACATAGAAACCTATGGGATGTATAAGAGATGGATACACAAATGAAGAAGAGGAGGATATTGTTCCTGTACAGAAGATGAGTTTGACAGGGGATATTTATTAGACATGATGTTGATCCTGACTTGGTTGATTTAATAATTACACATGTTGGAGCTGAAGTAGTGGGAGATGAGTCAATGTTGATGTGAGAAGAAGAAGATGATACATTGATTGTTATTGTACTGATAATGAAAATGATTTAATGAGTGATTCTGATAACAACTTCTGATGGTATGCTTGTATGATTATATGTACTCTTTACTATTTATATGTGTAAATATAGTTAATGATCAAATTTCATGGATTAAATATACTTAGGCAATATATCTTACCTGGTATGTTTTCTCTTATGTTGATGTTTGTAGATTCCGAAGATGGCTCCTGGTAAAAGAAGGACCCTAGCTAGACGTGCAAATGTTATTCGACAGAATCATAGTCCTTGTACGCACTCCTGAAATTGCTGCAATCATTGGTAAAGTTATGATATTGGTCCATATAAGTATACTGAAATATATACTTGGATTTTAGATATTGTCTACAATGTTTGTTTAAAATTTAAGAATACATTTTACTTTACCAACATGTAAACCGTCATTGTGATAACATATTATTTACTGATGCATTATTTGATTTTGTAGACAATATTGTGGCAAGAACGTGAGAAGAAGAGTAGAGGAGTTGGATGTGAAAGACTTATGAAACAGCGCAGTCGAAGTTGAATGCAGACTTTCAAAAAGAAGATGAAGTACCTACTAGAGTAAATGCATCAAAGTTGAGTACGAGGTAGGAATAGTTGCGAGAACTATGCCCCCTTAGAGTGCTTACTTGGGAAGAAAGTTCCCTACGATGTCGAAAAAAAAATGATTGCTCGTATCACGGTAATGTATTTGAATATCATTATCCATATTGTCATACTTCCTTATGAAAATAATATATAATACCCTATAAGTTTATGCATGTACATTTTGATGAATTTAGACCAAGTTTGACATTGGTGTCACGGAGCCCCATGTACTGAAATGGTTGAAGCACAAATTGTGTAAGAGATTCAACAGCTTCTGAAGTGCCCTATACAGAAATTCAAAGCATATGCTACTAAGGAGGAAGCATTATAGAATAGACCAGAAGAATTAAAGATCCGATGATGGATATCTTTGTGACTCTTTTCTAGTGAAAAGTTTAGGTAAGGTCAACATGTTTCATGTTATTATATATGTATTGTATTTTAATATTAAATTTTATGGTGTAAGGCCCGGTCAAAAACTTATTCTGAGAATCGGTCGAAGCTGAGGTGTAACCACCGTGGTGGTTCCAGAACTTTATCCAACACAAAAAGGAAAAGGTATTTAATATGATTCATCTATACAAATATACAACTTTGTTTTCCTGTTTACTAATTTTAATTGCATTTATGGTTAATGACGATATGAATTTAAGACGCACAACTTGGGGAATTTGTCGATCCTATACAATTATTTCATGACACTCGTTGGAGCGCCGAGAAAGGGTGGATTAATGAACAAGCAAGAGAGCTATATGTAAGTTGATCTTTTCAATTACGATATATGAAATGTCTTACCATTGAATTGGGTATAAATGTATGGTGATATGGAAGGAAGTTGATCATCACTACATTTCTCTTGCTTCTTTTGACCTATAATTATGTTGGTGCTTGTGCATTGGTTCGATATTGGCATTTAGTTTTCCTGAGTGTTACCAAACTTTTATAACTTTGCTGTGCTTTGCTATTGATTGTTACAAACATGCAGGATAAGGCTGAAATTTAACTTTGTGTATATTGTTTCTCTTGATTGAACTTAACAATTTGCGTATGTGATACAGAATGGAAGTTGATAATCATTGCAATTCTCTGTCATCTTTTGACCTTTAATTATGTTGGTGCTTGTGCATTTGTTTGATATTGGCATTTAGTTTTCCTGAGTGTTACTAAACTTTTATAACTTTGCTGTGGTTTGCTATTGATATGTTTAAAACATGCAGGATAAGGCTGAATTTAACTTGTGTTATATTGTCTCTCTTGATTGAACTTAACAGTTTGTATTTTTTAAAGCAGAAAGTTGGAGTTTCTTCTAGTAGGGAAACCTGTTTCATGTGTTATGTAGATATTTCAAAGTTTCTTCTAAGCATTTTTGCGTCAGTTGTCTCATCCATCCTAGGGACATGGTATAACTAAAAGTGCAATTTTAGGAGCCTTTAAGAGCATTTTTATTTTCATGGATTGATGTATTTATGTTAGCATGTTGTAATGATTAGTAAATATGTAACTTTAAAATATCACCTAATGGAGGTCTGATTCTACTGAGGATTTTATGATCTAGATATTATTATGTTTGAATTATAATCTGAATGTCGTATCGCTGAACTTGGACGGATGAGATTAATTTTTTTTTTTTTTGATTTGTGTGCTGAAGATCATGTAAGTTAGTGGTGTTTTTACAGTGTGGTAGTGTATTCCTTGGGTTTAGGCTAGCAATGGCGCGAAACCTCTTGTTTTGCCTCTTGGAGAATAAAACACTTTGAAAATGGGAAATGCAGTACATATTTATAATCTTGATGAGTAATACTGAACTAATCAACTTCCATTCCGTATCTTCAAAGCATATGCCCCATCACTTTTATGATATTTACAAATGCAACAGCCTATCTTTTTCCAATTATAGTAGCATGATGCATGGATATGTGACTGTAAATTTGTTGCTTATGTGTATAAGAAAATTTTTAGATGTAGAATCCACACTTTTTTTTAATCCAGACCTCCATTAGGTGATGGTAATACGACAAAACATATAATTTCATAGTTTTGAATATAAAACTTTATGTCAGAAAATGTTTGTTTAGTTATGATTGATAATGTTTTAGATACTTGCTTCTTTACTCCATCAAATTTATTTTGTTTGGTGCTACAGTATTCTTTTATGTTGCTATATAGTTTGTTGGTTGACTTATTGATTATGCATTCAATTGATGGTATGAAAAAATGATAGAGCTGCAGATGAAACACAAGCAGGGGAAAGTGAAAAAACAGAAGCTGAAATATGTGAGGAAGTTTTGGGTAAAGCTTTCGGATTTAATAAAATTTGGCATTTAACAAACTGAGCATCAATCCACTGCAGCAGAAGCAGAGTTAAGGTGCATTGTGCAACAACAAGAAAATAAGATTAAACAGTTGGAGGAGCAGCTCATCTTATTTGATCATCAAAAAGAGAAAATAAAAAGGCTTGAACACAAACAATTTGTCCTGTTGGACATGATGAAGCAGCTAACTATAGCCTTTGAACTACAACAACCTCATAAAGCTCCAACTGGATAGCCATTGCCATCTCCAACTGATGAAGATTCGTCCTCATCAGCTACAACTATTTAAAAAACCACAACTGGCGACACTTGACATGCTAACGGTATTGATGGTTATTTTTTTGTTTATGGGCAGTAGATATTTTGAAATGGGGGTAGAACCATCTTTTTAGGATTGTTTGCATATATATGTTAGATGGTGTACATTGGGTGGGCTTTTTTTTTTGTTAGTTATGCACAGATAGATAGGTAGTGGGCTGAAAATGTGGGTGCATGCTGTTTTTTTTGGTTATGCACATGTGATAGTGCATTTTGGATTTTTATTGCTCATCATGCATAAAAATCCATGTATGGACTATATATATATGTATGAAAATATGATATTTGATGTTAGTGATCAGATTTTATATTGTGTCAATTGAACAGTTGATTTGAATGTATAATGTAGGTCAATACGAAATGCTCTTAAAAAAAAACACATTTTGCAACTAATTTTTGTAGTAGCAACAAGTAATTTAGCATAATTGCGTTCCACTGAAGGTCCATACGAAATGCTCTAAAAAAACACATTCTGCAACTAATGTTTTAGTAGCAAAAAGTAATTTAGTATAATGCTTTCACATTCAATGTTTAAAAAATAGTCGCGAAAACCTTTTGGATTTCATATTCAGCGTCTAAAATGATTACAATTAACCACTAAATTTTTGGTCATCAAACGATACATTCAGCCACTAATAAAATAGTCACAAAAACCTATTGGATTCCACATTCAACGTCTAAAATGACTATAATTAACCACTAAATTTTGGTCACCAAAAGATACATTCGGTCACTAATAAAATAGTCACAAAAACCTATTGGATTCCACATTCAGCATCTAAAATGACTATAATTAACTACTAAATTTTGGTCACTAAAAGATACATTAGGCCACTAATAAAATAGTCACGAAAACTTATTGGATTTCACATTTAGCGTCTAAAATAACTATAGTTAACTACTAAATTTTGGTCACCGAAAGATACATTGGCCACTAATAAAATAGTCGTGAAAACCATTTGGATTCTACATTCAGTGTCTAAAAGTATAACAATTAATCACTAAATTTTGGTCACCAAAAGATACATTCGTCGACTAATAAAATAGTTACGAATGCCTTCGACAAAATTACCCTTACACCTTTGGCGCCTAATTTTTGTGGCATTCGCGACAAATTATTGGACACTAAAAGGTACATTTTGCAACTAATTGATTAGTCGCTATGCAATTTTACCAAATTACCCTTGAACTATAAGCGTCTAGCTAGGGGACTATTTTGACGAGCAATTAGCGACTAATTTGCTGGTAGCTAAAAAAAAACTTTCCGTGTTTAAACAAAAATTTAGACGCGTAAACAATCTACGACAGCGATACTGCAACTAACTGGCGACTACGAAATTTAGACGCGGAAAATGGCTTAGCGTCTAAATGTTACTTTCTGTGTCTAATTTTGCTTGACGCCAAAAGGCATTTTTCTTGTAGTGTTAATTCCGTTCCAATGCCTTTGTGTCAGAGCAAAACTATATCTTGCTAACAAATTTATAGAAAATGCTATATTTGGTCGTGTATTGTTAGATTGCGTCTTTCCATTTTGACCAATCTTCTCTCTGTCTACATTCTTCAACAGATTTAGGTTCAAAATCCTCATTATTATTTACAATATCAGGCGCTATATTGTATGCAAAAATATTGTCGACAATTTTTTTTTTTTTCGATTCTATATTTTTCTTGTAGAGACATAATTTATTGAGATCTCTTCATTCTTGCTAGTTTCAGGTACTTGAACTTCTTCTGGAGTTTCATGATTAATTATGTCTCTATTCTCTTCATGAGAACTTGCCTCCTTGATGTAAGCATCTTGGTTATTTGCTACTCTTTTCTTTTAAGGATTTTTATTTTTGGAACCAACTGGTCTACCACGTTTTAAACGTGCCTTAGATTAATTTGCTATAGGTAATTTTCCTTTAGGGACATCAATCCAAATTGGAGAATTTGCAGCTGGTATGTGAGATTTAGTCACTCTTTTTGAATCAGTGAATGCACCTGGCAACTGATTTGCTACATTTTGCAAATGAATTATCTTTTGAACTTCTTGTTCACATTGTTTAGAACAAGGATCAAGATAAGATAATGATGATATTTTCCAAGTAATTTCCTTTTCTAGCTACCTATTCTCTCCCCTATAATGTCGGGAATTTTGTTTCATTAAAATGACAATCGGCAAATTGTGCCGTAAATAAATCTTCTGTTAATGGTTCTAAATATTTAATTATAGAAGGAGATTCATATCCAACATATATTCCTAATCTTTTTTGGGGACCCATTTTAGTGCATTGTGGTGGAGCAATTGGAACATATACCATACATCAAAATATTCTTAAATGAGAAATATTTGGCTCTTGACCAAAAGCCAATTGTAAAGGAGAGAATTTGTGATAACTTGTTGGCCTAATGCATACAAGTGCTGTTGCATGTAAAATAGTATGTCTCTAAATAGAACTTGGGAGCTTTGTTCTCATAAGTAATGGCGTAGCAATCAATTGGAGGCATTTAATAAATGACTTTGCTAAACCATTCTATATATGAACATGGGCAACAAACTTTTCAACCGTTATTCCGATTGACATACAATAATCATTAAAAGTCTAAGACATAAATTCACCAACATTATCAAGACGTATTGTTTTAATTGTATAATTTGAAAATTGTGCTCACAATCGAATTATTTGGGTAAGTAATCTCGCAAACGCCAGGTTGCGAGTAGATAATAAACACACATGGGACCATCTTGTAGATGCATCTACTAAGACCATAAAATATCTAAATGGTCCCATGGTGGATGAATAGGCCCACATATATCACCTTGAATTCGTTCTAAAAATGTAGGTGATTCAATCCCAATTTTAGCTGGTGATGGTCTAAGAATTAATTTACCTTGAGAACAAGCAACATAAGAGAATTCATTAGATTGAAAAATCTTCTGGTTTTTCAATAGATGTCCATGTGAATTCTCAATGATTCTTCGCATCATTATTGAACCAGGATGACCTAACTGATCATGCCAATTAATAAAAGTATTAGGATCAGTAAACTTCTGGTTTACTATAACATGTGTTTCAAATACACTGATATTTGTGTACTGTGTAGTACAATCCAAAAGAAATAGAATGTAATTTTTCCAACACACATTTCTTGCCTGTAATTATTCTTGTAATATAAAGATATTCAATATTTCTTTCATTGATTGTCTCAATATGATATCCATTACAGCGAATATCTTTAAAACTTAAGAAGTTTCTTTCAGACTTGGAAGAAAATAATGCATCTTTTATAATAAATTGTGTTCCTCCAGGGAATAATATATTTGCTCTTCCAGAGCCTTCAATTAATGTTGTACTTCCAGATATTGTAATGTTAGCTTCACACATTATCAAAGAAGAAAAATATTTTCTTTCTTTAAGTATAGTGTGTGTTGTAGCATTGTCTGTGAGACAAAGAGATCTTCATCATTAATCTTGGATCCAATCATAGACTTGGGAATGTCCATTTTTCTTTATTCAAAAACAAAATACATAGTAAGGCATATTACAAAGCCAACGAAACAAAGTAATTTATCTAAAATTGAAAATCACACTTATACATATTAAAGCACTCATTAAAAGTAAAACACTCAACTCAAACATATTAAAAGTAAAACACTCAACGTAAATAAATTAAAAGTAAAACACCACAAAAAAATAACTTTAATAATTTTGGACATTTCCATCCCCAATTAAATGATCGATTCTCCCTTCAGGATTTTCGAAGAAATCTGCAACATCTAGATGTGTTATATCAACAGGTCCATGATCAAAATTATCATCTTGATAAGCAAAATTTGCTTCTCTATTTTCATTTTGGTAAGCAAAATTTGCTTTCATGATATTTGTCTCTTTTTCTTTCAACGATACTTGATAAAGTTCAACAAGATGTTAAGGCGTACAACAGGTACGTAACCAATGTCCTTTTGATGCCACGTCGATAGCACACATTTTCTGTATTCTTTGAATTTTTATGTTGTCTACTTTTGCCCTTTTCCTTTTTCTCTTCATCATTATTCCACTTCTGGTGGCTTTTATAATTAGAAGAGTTATAGTTATAACCACCACGATTGTGATTATTACAACTTTGACCTCGCCTATGCCTATGATTATTAGATATTGTCACATTCACTTCAGGGAATGGAGGAGAACCTATTGGACAAGCTTCGTGATTTTTCATTAATAACTCGTTCACCACAAGAAGACATAAAATTAGTTCAGAATATTTTTGAAAATCCTTTTCTCTATATTGCTGCTGCAAGAGCACGTTTGATGCATGAAAAGTAGAGAATGTTTTCTCTAACATATCTTCATTAGCAATATTTTCTCCGCACAATTTCAATTGAGAACTAATTCTGAATACTGCAGAGTTATATTCAATTACTGATTTAAAATCTTGTAAATGCAAATGCATCCAATCATAACGAGCTCTAAGAAGAATCACAGTTTTCTGGTGGTCATACCTTTCCTTCAAATTTTCCCAAAGAGTAAGTGGATCTTTTACTATAAGGTATTTAGTTTTCAATCCTTCGTGGAGATGATGTCGAAGGAAAATCATGGCTTTAGCCTTATCTTGATTGGATGATTCATTTCCTTCTTTGATTATGTCACCAAGACCCATAGCATCTAAGTGAATTTCAGCATCAAGAATCCATGACAAATAATTCTTGCCCGTAATATCAAGAGCCACAAATTCAAGTTTCGTAAGATTTGTCATAACAGAAACTATAAAAGAAATATTTAATAAATTAGACAATCTCCAATAAAATGAAAATATTATCACAAATAATTATTTAGAATAACAATAATGAATATACAATTTATTACAGTTATAGAATTTAATCATTTAAAAGCATAAATCATAAAAGCAAATATTTACAAATATATGTGTCTTTCTTTATTAATCAAAGTATAAATCTATCATTATATAATGTTTTGTTCATAATGAAACCAAAACGTTCCAAATTAAAACACTTTCATATATTTTATACTATAAATGTAAAACCCCATTCTAATCATATATATATTCGCTTTGGTTTTGTTTATAAGGAGGGACTTTTCTGTCAAATTTTTAAAGTTCGTTAAGGGGTGAAATCGAAGAAATAAATCCTGATGGGTTTGCATGTATCAAGAGGGAAAAATTTGGACATTTTTGCTAGGGAAAGCTTATGTGGCAGGGTTAAACTGAAATTTAGAGAAATTGGGGGGCAGAAATAATTTCAGAAAAGTGTTTGTTTAAAAGGAGAAGGAAACTGGGCAGTTC